>NW_026705076.1:0-50001 GCF_029867415.1 Vicia villosa
AATGTGATCCCTGATTTCAGTCCTTGATAGGCTCAAAACCCTAGTCTGGTGACCTGAGTAGACCTGTACTCATATGACTGGATGTCTAATCAATCATAGATGAGAAAAGTGAAGTTTTTGAGCCCCATGATTGTATTAGAGACTAGTCTTTGTATTGATTGATCCTTTGCCTGAGCTTTCTTGTCTTTGAGCATCCTCGATTAGGTACCAGATGGAGAAATGACTGCTCTGGGTACTTGTCTTGACCTGATGAAAAATCCTGAAGATATGTCATCTCAGGGGGGTCAAAAATTAGGGTATGACAAAGCTTTACTGTCACATTGGACAACTGTGATGCATATAGACTGTTATGTGAATAGACTGATGACATATCTCACGAGTCATGGATATGAGATTTCAAGTCTTCACATAAGTATAAATATTAGGAGTAATATTTATACTGGATTGATCCACCATAAGAATACTACATAGTATGTTATGTGAGATTCATAAGTTATTCTCATAGTGATAATGGTGTATACCATCCTTCGACCTGAAACCACTATGGACCCTAGATGTGGAGTCAAGTGCTTTATTGTCAATCAAATGTTGTCAGTAACAGGATGACCATAAAGATGGTTGATGGCTATTGCGACACCAAAAATACCCGAGCGTACCACACGCTCGAAATACAGCAGAGTTGACACCGAACTTTATTTATTCCAAAAAGAAAGGGAAAATATTGATAAAACCCACAAAAGAAAAGAAAATGTTCGTCGCAACCAAATCGGGTTTGCGAGTCGGTTATTCAAGGGTAAGGTATTATCACCTCTCACATCCATTGTACTCAACGGGACCTATTTAGTTAGTTTTATGAAAGAGTGTTAGCATACGTTAGTTTGTGATCTTCAACTTATTTAAAGGTTTATTAAAAGAAAAGAGGAACTAAAAAGTAAGTTTTTGATTTGGTTGCCTAACAAGATTTTAAAATCTCGTTCCTACGTATCTCCAGGTGTGATGGAGAATTCAAGGCTACATAGTTCTGGGTAGGAAATGTTTGCGTTTTGGTCGATTTTAGTAAAAGATTCCCCTGTCGCATTTGAACGGAAAACATTGATGCTCAAAACATGGATAATTAAACATTTGTGTCGCTTCAAAAATGGATGACATAATTCGATCAACGAAAATTTATGTCCTCATCACATTCAAGCGGAAAACGTTTTGATATTCTCATTTGGAAGTGTTGTTTGCATCATTGTAGAATGGACGGAACGTCTTTCATTTTTGAAAAGGTTTACATCGCTCAAAGGTGAAAAAGAATATTTGTTTGGTTGAGTTGTTTTTATTGTGGTGGTCGTTTTCTTTTACCTCCCCGTTTCACTTGGGAGGACGGCACATCAAACTTCTCATCAGCACTTGGAGATGAGATACCATTTGATGGTAAATAAAGAAACTTCAAAGATTTGTTTCCTCATCAAACTTCTCATCAGCACTTGGAGATGAGATACCATTTGACGGTAATAAAGAAACTTTGAGGGTTTGTTTCCTCATCAAACTTCTCATCAGCACTTGGAGATGAGATACCATTTGACGGTAAATAAAGAAACTTCAAAGATTTGTTTCCTCATCAAACTTCTCATCAGCACTTGGAGATGAGATACCATTTGACGGTAATAAAGAAACTTTGAGGGTTTGTTTCCTCATCAAACTTCTCATCAGCACTTGGAGATGAGATACCATTTGACGGTAAATAAAGAAACTTCGCCATCTTCCCTTTTGACCTGGCATCTTTGAAAGATTGTCATATGGGCCCATGCTTTTTGAGGGGCTAATGACTTTGTTTGAAGGCGGACGAACTGTTTTCGGGGTGAAAACTGCCATTCGTCGATTGGTGCCTGGGGAATCAACAAACTGTTTTCTTAAGGGGAAAACTACCATTTATTGACTCTGTGGGGAACTAAACATCCCTGAAACAGACAAACTGTTTGAAGAAACTACCATTTGTCGATCTCTTGAGTATTTGATAGACAAACTGTCTTTCCTTGGGGAAAGACTACCATTTGTTGACTCCGCTGGGGATCATGAACTATCTTCTGGATGAAGACTACCATTCACTGATTCTGTTGGGGAATCATTTGTCGATCTGCTGGGAGATTCTGGATTATTCTTTGACAAGAAGTGGCACCTCTCGACCTTGTTGGGAAAATGCCAAACTTTTGGGGAAGTCCAAAATGCGAAGCAGACTATCTTATCTGATGAAGATTGTCGAGCGTTGCTCTGCAGGAAATTCTCAGTTGAGGGATTCCAAAAGTGAACAAACTATCTCTTTGAGGGAGACTACCATCTATTGACTTGCTTGGGGAAATCTCTCTACATGGATCGTTGTCTTGAAGGAAAAAGTTTCTCCAGGACTTGCAGGGGAAACTTGAGTTCATGCCCTCATGACTCGGGCATTCTCATGATTAAAAGCCTAATTTGACTATGCAGTTGTGATGTAATGTATGCATGAATATTATGACAATTATAAAATGTAAAGTGAATGTGAATAGAATTGTCGCGGATGTAAAATCCTAATGATACGACTTGAATTCTTGTTGATCAGAAGATGTCCTCTTCTTGTAGTTCGAACTCTGTTTGGAATATCTGGCTACCAGTTGTCCGCTGTCCGAAGTAAATGATATGAATTGAAGTGAAGATCCGTCATCGGGAGATGTTCGCAAAGCGACCTCATGGGGAAATCTTGGTTCCCGAAGTCTCAACCGTTCTTGGAGCAACTGTTTGCATTCTTCCTACTGTTTGTAAACCTCAGAAAGAAATTTCACCTTTATTTTTGCAAGTAAATTCATTTTTATTTTATGAAAACATTTGTTTCAAGAAAGTGACTGTTTAAATTTAAAATGCATTTCAAGAAACTGAATAAGACTAGATTGCAAAGGAAAAGCACAAGGCTCAAATTATTATATATGGAATGGTAATCAGCCAAATGCTTGATTCCATGGAGTATTTACAAAGTTGGAAATTGGTAATTTTCGGGAAAAGGGCTACGATGAAACGTGACGACCGTTATCTCTCCCTTCCACTCCGAGTTGCGCTGTATTCGTGCTTTGTAGAAGATGACCTACTGCTGATGAACACTCCGCTATGGATTTTGAATGATCAAGTTTGTCCTGAACACAGTTACTTGCCATATATCCCTAACTTTTGCGTAAACTACCCCTTTCGGGTTTTAAGTTTACCGGGATTGATTATTTATTTTTTATGTCTCTAACTTTTGCCTGAATCGCCCTTTCGGGTTTTCGATTCACCGAGACGCTCTTTTTTGCCTAAGCCGCTCTTTGCGAGTTTTCAACTTAGCGAGCTGTTCTTTTGTTTATTTAGGCGAAGTATTTCTTGACTGCGTCGACGTTCACAGGACGGGTGAATTCTTCTCCATCCATAGTCGTGAGTATTAAGGCTCCTCCTGAGAAAGCTCTCTTGACCACGTAGGGGCCGTCATAATTGGGAGTCCATTTCCCTCTCGAATCAGTGAGAAAAGATTGAATCTTTTTGAGTACAAGGTCGCCTTCTTTGATTGTGCGAGGTCGAACCTTTTTGTCGAAAGCTTTCTTCATTCTTTGTTGATATAGCTGTCCGTGGCATAAAGCTGTCATGCGCTTTTCTTCGATTAAGTTCAATTCATCGAATCTGCTTTGACACCACTCGGCTTCTGTTAATTTTGCCTCCATCAAAACTCTTATTGATGGAATCTCAACCTCTATAGGCAGGACTGCCTCCATGCCATATACGAGGGAGAAAGGAGTTGCTCCAGTCGAAGTACGTACTGATGTACGGTAACCATGAAGAGCATACGGGAGCATTTCATGCCAATCTTTGTAAGTGATGACCATCTTCTGAATGATTTTCTTGATGTTTTTGTTAGCTGCTTCTACAGCTCCATTCATCTTTGGTCTGTAAGGAGATGAGTTGTGATGTTCGATCTTGAATTCTTCACAAAGCTCCTTCATCATTTTGTTATTCAAATTTGACCCATTGTCAGTGATTATCTTGCTAGGAATGCCGTAGCGACAGATGATGTGATTCTTGATAAACCTGACGACAACTTGTCTTGTAACGTTTGCATATGAAGCTGCTTCAACCCATTTGGTAAAATAGTCTATGGCTACCAAGATGAAGCGATGTCCGTTGGATGCTTTTGGCTCGATCATTCCGATCATGTCGATTCCCCACATGGAGAAAGGCCAAGGGGAAGAGAGTATGTTGAGAAGAGATGGTGGCACATGAATTCTATCGGCGTAGATCTGGCATTTGTGACACCTCTTTGCGTACTGGTAGCAATCTGACTCCATCGTCAGCCAATAATATCCTGCTCTCAGTATTTCCCTTGTCATGGTATGTCCATTGGTGTGAGTACCAAAGGAACCTTCATGTATTTCTCTCATGAGTATTTCTGCTTCTTTTCTGTCAACGCATCTGAGCAGAACCATGTCGAAGTTTCTCTTGTACAGAACATCTTCATTCAAGAAGAATCTACAAGCTAAATTTCTCAAAGTCTTTCTATCTTTCTTTGACGCCCCAAGAGGGTACTCTTGCTTTTGAAGAAAGTTCTTGATGTCGTAGTACCACGGTTTGTCGTCGATGATTGCTTCTATTGTGAAAACATGAGCGGGCCTATCCAGGCGCATAACATCGATCCGAGGAATGTCATTCCAATGATTTATCCTAATCATGGAAGAGAGTGTGGCTAATGCATCAGCCAAGTTGTTTTCTTCACGAGGAATGTGATGAAAATCTACCCTGTCAAAGAATGGTAACAATCTTCTCGCGTAGTCTTTGTAAGGAATTAGCCCTGGTTGGCGTGTTTCCCATTCTCCTTTGATTTGATTGATGACCAAAGCAGAATCTCCGTATACATCCAAGTGTTTGATTCTTAAATCCATGGCTTCTTCGAGACCCATGATGCAAGCTTCATATTCGGCCTCATTGTTTGTGCATTTGAAAGTTAATCTGGCAGTAAATGGAATATGGGTACCCTGAGGTGTAACAATGATTGCCCCAATTCCTCGTCCATAAGCATTGACAGCTCCGTCAAAGATTAAGCCCCACTGGGATCCTATCTCAGGTCCTTCGTCTGGTAGTGGCTCATCGTAATCTTTCATCTTGAGGTACATGACGTCTTCGTCTGGAAAGTCAAAACTGGTTGATTCATGACCATTGAGTGGGTGGTGAGCCAGGTGCTCAGCTAGAACGCTTCCTTTCACGGCTTTCTGTGCGTGATACTCAATGTCATATTCTGATAACAACATCTGCCAACGGGCAATTCTCCCGGTTAAAGCAGGCTTCTCAAAGATGTACTTGATTGGATCCATATGAGAGATCAAACAAGTAGTATGTCGAATCATGTACTGACGGAGACGCTTGGCAGCCCAGGCCAAAGCACAACACGTCTTCTCGAGCATGGAGTAGCGGGATTCACAGTCAGTGAATTTCTTGCTCAGGTAGTAAATGGCATGCTCTTTTCTTTTTGTCTCGTCTTGCTGTCCAAGGACACAACCCATGGAATCTTCTAAGACGGTTAAGTACATTATCAAAGGTCTTCCTTCCACTGGAGGAGACAAGATGGGTGGTTCGAGCAGATATTCCTTAATGCTGTCGAACGCTTTCTGACAATCGTCTGTCCAGACGCAACTTTGATTTTTCCGTAGAAGTTTGAAAATAGGAGCACAAGTTGCAGTCATGAGATATATGAATCTCGAGATGTAATTCAGACGTCCAAGAAATCCTCTAACTTGTTTCTCGGTTCTGGGCGAAGGCATTTCTTGAATTGCCTTGACTTTGTCTGGATCTACTTCAATTCCTCGTTTGCTGACAATGAAACCAAGGAGTTTTCCTGAATAGACACCAAAGGTGCACTTGTTGGGGTTCAGGCGAAGCTGAAACTTCCGTAAGCGTTGAAATAACTTTGTCAGATTCTGTATGTGATCTTCTTCATTTTCTGATTTGGCAATCATGTCGTCCACATAGACTTCCACTTCTTTATGCATCATGTCGTGGAAAAGTGTAGTCATGGCTCTTTGATAAGTTGCCCCTGCGTTCTTTAGTCCAAAAGGCATGACACGATAGCAGAACGTGCCCCAGGGGGTGATGAAAGCTGTTTTTTCCATGTCTTCAGGTGCCATTTTGATTTGGTTGTATCCTGAAAATCCGTCCATGAATGAGAACACTTTGGATTTTGCTGTACTGTCCACCAACATATCAATATGTGGTAAAGGAAAATCATCCTTAGGGCTAGCTTTGTTCAAATCTCTGTAGTCGACGCACATGCGGACTTTTCCGTCTTTCTTAGGAACGGGAACAATGTTAGCTAACCACTGAGGGTATTCTGAAGTGACGAGGAAACCTGCGTTGATCTGCTTTTGAACTTCCTCTTTGATTTTCATGGCCATCTCCGGGTGAGTTCTTCTCAATTTTTGCTTGACCGGAGGGCATTCTGCTTTTAACGGCAAGTGATGCTCCACTATACTGGTATCCAACCCTGGCATATCTTGATAAGACCAAGCGAAGACATCTGAGAATTCTTTGAGTAGCTGTATCAAACTCTTTCTGATCTCTGAACTGAGCGAAGCTCCAATCTTAACCTCTCTTCTGTTTCCATTGGAACCAAGGTTAATGATCTCTAGAGGCTCATTGTATGGCTGAATGGCCTCTTCCTTTTGTTGAAGTAACCGTGAAATTTCCTTTGATATTTCTTCGTCTTCTTCTTCCTCTGCCTCGAATACAGGAAACTCAAAGCTTGGAGAAGTCATACGGTCGTACGTTTCAACGGGGTATTTTATGATTAATCTGCATATGTGTGATAAGTTTTATTTAGACAACGAGGGAAGACTCGGTGTATGCAGTTAATAATTTTTTTTTTTTGATGTTTTTTAAGGGTGTTTTTTAGGATTACCAATTCCCGAAAAAAAAGAAAAGGAAAAACTAAACGAAGGAACAGAATGACATTTTTATTTATGGACAGTCATTTCTTGAAACAAAGACCCTATAAAACAAAACTCTATTGCTTTGGGCGAAGCAAAGAGGGACATTTAACTAAGAAATAGTAAAATGCAAAGCCCTATGAAACATCTCTTCACCCTGGGCTATGGTGAGAGGACAAAATAACGGTGAAAGTTCCTACTTAGGAGTGCGAACAACAGTTGAAACTTCAACAGCTGTCCAATAGTGGCGAACCCCATTGTGCACTAAGTAATCTGGAACCTTAGGCTTAAGCTGGCCTGTGGTAGGTCTTGATTTACCAACCACTGTCTTTGCAACACTCAGACGATCTTCTTCTACTTCAGCAGACTGAGCGGTGTGAGCATACCCATTTCCAAGTGGAGTATGTCGGACTTTCTTTTGAGGAAACTTCCAATCTTCTGAATGGAGAGACTCGTTGTCGGAGACACTTTCGAGATCATCCTCTTCTGTATTTTGGTCTTGCTCTTCTCCCAAGATGGCATTGACTAGATATGTGAACTCTAAATCCGTAGCCTCGGAAGGTGACTTGGGGATATAATCCTCAACGATGACTTCACCGGATGTTGATGAATAGCAAGGGTTATACATCTCTTTTGGCTGAGAGAGGTACTCAAAATCACTGTTCCATCCAGTTGGAACAATATCTTCAAGAGATATTCTTGAACTTTCAGGAGCGGAGTATTTCACCATGTAGTTGAATTTTCCGCTTGGTTCTCCTAATGTATCCCAAGTCTCTTCGGGGATAGGAGGAACTTCTTCTGATGAACCATGACTTCTGGTGGTGAAGCTGTCAGTAACTTCATCACTGCTTGGTTGAGTCTTACTTTCAGATCCTTTAGTCGGATAACAGCAAGGTGGATCAGACTCTGGTAGGGAGATGTATCCTGCTCTGTTAAGATAGGATAACCACTCCTCTTCATCGGTGTTTTCCGTACCGATGGTATTGACTGTTTGTTGAACAGGCTGAAGAAAACCTCCACTGCAGAAAGTTTCTTGAATTGGGAGAACTATCTCAATCCCTGGGATAACTTTTGATGATGTCGGAAAGAATCCAATTCCCGTTCTGTTCTTGTTGTTGGTAGGAATATTAATGTGCCCCCAACCACTGGTAGTGCCATCCTTTATAACTTGGATTGCATCTTTGTATGAAGAAATAGACGCTGCTTTCTCCTTTCCTTTGTCTAAGGAAAGTGCTTGGAATTTAGTTCCAACAACTTCTTTTGGTTCTATGTCGGAGAATGATGACAGGTTGCTGACGATCAGAGCTCGTTCTCCACATACGGTTACCAATTTGTCATTCCTTATGAACTTCAGTTTCTGATGAAGTGTTGAAGTAATTGCCCCAGCCTCATGAATCCATGGGCGACCTAGCAAACAACTGTATTGTGCTGGAATATCCATAACTTGGAAAGTGATTTTGAACGTCTGAGGTCCAATAGTTATGGGAAGATCCACTTCTCCGAAAACTGACTTCCTTGATCCATCAAATGCTTTGACGATGACATGACTTTTTCTTAGAGGGTAATCTTCGAAAGATAATCTTGATAATGTTGATTTAGGCATGACGTTGAGAGAGGATCCATTGTCTATTAGGACTCCTGTGAGTACATCACCCATGCAGCCAACTGAGATGTGAAGTGGAAGATTGTGGTCCACTCCTTCTTCAGGAAGATCTTCGTCACAGAAACTTAGGCTAGTTCCCGCGGAAATGTTGGCAACGATGTTGTTGAATTGACTTATAGTAACACTTGGTTCTACGAAAGCTTGTTCCAAAACTTTCTGTAGAGCTTCCCTATGAGCTTCAGAACTCAATAGCAGGGAAAGAACAGAAATCCTAGACGGAGTATGTAGTAATTGATCTACAATGTTGTATTCACTCCTCTGGATTAACTTCAAGATCTCATCATTTTCTTTTGCTTGAACAGCATTGGTCGGAAGATTGTCTTGCCTATGTGGTACTTCCTCCGAAGGTTTCTCCACATTTTCTGTTGTTCTGTTGAAGACTCGTCCACTTCTGGTGACTCGACTAACATCAGCAATGTTGACAACAGACGGTAATGGTATTTCCTTACCATTTTCAATGAATGTAGCGTTGTATTTGTATGGTATAGCCTTGCTGGACTCATACGGTACAGGACCTGGTAAGTAGATGACTAGTGGTGCAACTGCTGTCTTCCTGCTATCATACTTAACTTGCATAGGTTCAACCTGATTAATTTGAAGAGATACGGTAAAGACTTCATCATCTTCTCTGTTGGCAAGAACAGTAATGGTATTGTCATCCATCAGCTTTTGAATGTCGTTGCGAACACGCAAACATCCTTGTGAATTTCTTCGACAGATTCTGCATCTACTGTAAGCGTGGAAATCTGTTCCAAAGTAGGCAAGTCCATTTAAAGTTTTGTGGAACCTGACTACCGATCCTTCAAGGTCTTCAACTTTGTAGATTTTGTATTCTCCTGGACATCCTTGAACCATGTTGATGTCATGTTCAGTTCTGACTCGGATATGTTGAATCCATCCCAAGTCCATTTGTTCTTGTAATGCAGCTTGAACTACGGCACATCCTTGATTATTCTTTGGACAAATTTCGCATGTGAAGTAGTTGTGAGGTGGTACATGACCGTACCCAGCTTGTTTAGCGTGCATCTTGACGAGATTTTCCCCTATCTGACGAATGTCGTAGATTTGAATGACGTTGGGGTGTTGATCTATCAGATTTACTGAAGCTCCTTGGACCAACAGAAGATTCTGGTTCTTTGTTCAAGCGTCCTTCTCGAACTGCTTCTTCTAAACGTACACCCATGTTTACCATCTCAGTAAAGTCACTTGGTGCACTTGCAACCATTTGTCCGTAGTAAAATGGACTCAAAGTTTTGAGATAGATTTTTGTCATTTCTTTCTCTTCAAGTGGTGGACAAATTTGAGCAGCAACTTCACGCCATCTCTGAGCGTATTCTTTGAAGCTTTCTCTATCCTTTTGAGTCATGGCTCGGAGTTGATCTCTGTCGGGAGCCATATCCAGATTGTACTTATACTGTTTGACGAAGGCCTCTCCGAGGTCTCGAAAAGTACGAATCTCTGAACTGTCCAAGTTCATGTACCATTTGAGTGCAGCACCAGTTAGGCTGTCTTGAAAATAATGAATGAGCAATTGTTGATTATCAGTCTGAGTTGACATTCTTCGAGCGTACATCACAAGATGACTTTGTGGGCATGAATTCCCTTTGTACTTCTCGAATTCTGGTACTTTGAATTTGTGAGGAATCTTAACATTTGGAACCAGACAGAGGTCTGCAGCATTCTTTCCAAATAGATCTTGTCCTCGGAGAGTCTTGAGTTCCTTCTGCATTTGCAGAAACTGTTCCTGGAACTCGTCCAATCTTTCATACACGCCAGCATCCTCACTGGGAGCGTGATGATATACTTGTCCGCCCTGCGGGGGAAAAGTATGCATAATGGGCTGTAGAGAAGCCATGACAGCAGATCTTGGTATCTCAGTATTCTGTTGTGCGAAACCCATTGCCGTTGCTTTTGGAACTTCAATTTCCAGAGGTTTGTAACCCTCCGGTGGACGCATATCCATGGTGACTTTTGGAGCTTCAGAAGCTGGAGGTATGTACCCTTCTGGAGTAAAGTTATACGGCATGCCCCAAGGTCGACCAGGCGGCATGGTATATTGAGGAATAGGAGTAGAAACAATCTCGGAAACCACAGTCCTTTGTGGTTCTTCTGGCGTTGGTCGATTCTGCGCAACTACCAGGGCTTCTACCATACTATTGAGTCTTTCAACAGTACCTTTGAGAGTATTAATCTCTTCCCTGAGTTCTTCATTCTCTTGCTCAAAGTCTTCCATTCTTTTCTTGCGACTTGAACGAGTGTTGTATGGATGAGACAGCTTGAAAGTCTTGGTTCACCTCCTTCTCCTCCTCTCTTTCTGGAGAAAGGAAAGTGACTATTAGATCCGCGACAATTCCCGTGTCAGTGCGTACGACTAAAGCGATGTATGATATGCAATTAAGTTAATTATTTTTCAAGGAAACACCATAATTACGTTATGAAACATCAAACTTTTATTAATTAAGCGAAAACGCCGTTTTTACACACTTTGAAAATGGAAATACAGAGAAACTGAGAGAAAGGACTCTAAAACTTTGATGATGAGCCGACTTCACGTTCTAACATCTTCTTCTGTTTCTTGAGCTGAGCGTTCTCTGACGTGAGCTGATCGATGATCCAGGAAGCAGGAGGGATATGATGAGAAAGTGACGATTGTGTCACTTGTCGATCGAGTACTTCAAGTAACTCATCCTTCCTTCTTAGGATGTTTTGAATTTCAACATTTTCCGTGTTGACAATTCGATACTTATTCCTCCAAGCATTCCTTTCTTGGCATACCTTGTTTAATGCCGCTTGCAGTTTTTCAACATCGGTGGAGAAAAGGTAAATTGGTTCCCTTAGGGGAATAGGTTCTTGATGTTGATATGGCATCCTGAGCTTGAATGCTCTGACGCGTACCCATTGAAGGTAAGGATCCAGGGAGATGCAAAGATGTTTTCCTAACAATCTTCTCCCTTTTCTGTGAACAAGACGCCAGGCTTGGACAATTTCCTTCTTCAGCATGTTGCCATGATCGTCGATGTTCTTGAAGAACAGACCCTCCAATTGGATGTTACTTGGAATATTTTTCATGGGATAGCCGTATTGACGACGGGCTAAAGCTGGATTGTAACTGATTCCTCCCTTAGTTCCAATAAGGGGTATGTTGGGGAAACTTCCGCAACTGAAGATGATCTTGGTTTCGTCGTTGTCAGGACTACACCAATCAATGTCCGTATGAGTGAGAGACATGATTTTCTGTGACCAGTAAAGGCCATCCCTCATGTTCCAGAAAGTGCTAGACTTCGGCAGGTGTGAAACGAACCATTCGTATAACAACGGTACGCAGCATGTGATTAATCCTCCTCGCTGCAGGTTTCTTGAATGCACAGAGTGATAAGCATCCGCAAGCAAGGTTGGAACTGGATTTCCAATTAAGAAGATCTTAATTGCGTTGATGTCGACGAAATCGTTAATGTTAGGGAACAAAAACAATCCGTAGATAAGCAAAGCCAAGATTTCATCAAAAGCGCTCATATCTTGGATGCTGACGAAGTACCGAGCTTGATCAAACAGGAATTTGGAGGGCAATCCTTGAATTCCTCCTCTACTCACCATATGAGTTCTGATGTCGACTACGTTCAAAGGAGTAGTTGCAGCAATGATAATGTCGTCAGGATTCTTTTCCAAACCGGAGTACGGATCTTGCGCGTACACGGGTATTCCAATCAGACGAGAGTACTCCTCTAACGTAGGCATGAGCTGATAATCTGGAAAGGTGAAGCAGTGATACGTTGGATCGTAAAACTGTACCAAGGTGGGAAGGATCCCATCCACCATGTTGGTATTGAGCAAAGGCAGAAGTTTTCCATACTTCTCCTTGAAAGCCTGGGGGTTGACCACCAGTTTTCCGAGCTTTCCCAGTTCCTCGACCTGGGGAATCTTGAAGGTGTATTTCCTAGCTCTCTTTCTCCCATAATCCATGGTATAGATCCTTAAGTCCTTTCTCCGTTTCTCTCTTTCTATGAAGTTCAAAACGTTCGTTATTTAGTTTCCTTGAAAAACGACTCGAAAAAGACTCTTTTTGTTTTTAATTGTTTATTAATGAATGATGCATGAATGCATGAATGCACACACAAGAGTTTTAAACAAACATGGCGTTGAAGGGTATAGTGGTCATGAAGTCAAAACGCAATCCCCGCCCCAATGGTAAACTAAGGTTAATGATTTTTGTACCTGTAGAACGGGTTCTAGGGGTCTCACAGTTTTTGCTCAACCTTAAAGATACGTTGATTGGTATCTATAAGAGAGTTTTCTCTGAGTGTAGTATCTGCGTGACAATTACTTCCGTAATCACCGCTCTACGTCCTAAAAAGGCTTTAAGTGGGGTTAATGTGTTTCTAGGTCCTCCTGGTACAAATCAGTCTCGGAATGCAGTGGCGCAGTTAATCACAACCAGCCAGGCAAATCCCAAGAGTAGACTTGGAAACCAAGATTAGAGGGCCTTCACCGGGAAGACATCCTCCATCCTATCTTATGTAGCACTCAAATCCGGGTATAGGATTTCTCACCACAAGGGGGAATCAAGCCCTTTCCCGATACAGAATAAACAAAATAAACAAATATATATGCAACAAACACATGATATGACACAGAGGTTAGGCAGGACCTCTCTTGTTTGAGGGGGAATTTGGCATCCCTAATTCCTCATTGGGGCTGGACCAGCAACAGGTTAACCATTGGTTTGGATGAAAAACCAAGGTTTTGAACACTTATATCCCCAGCAGAGTCACCATTTTTCTGTGGTGGTCGTTTTCTTTACCTCCCCGTTTCACTTGGGAGGACGGCACGCTAAACCCTTCACGCGAAATTTGGAAGGAGAATGCGCCCGTGGTGGGATGAATTTTATTTCAGTTCTTCCTACGATATCACACGAACTTTCTTATTTGTCCTACGAGTAGGAAAGGGAAAAAAAAGATCTCAACTAAACCCTAGGAGTTTGCTAAGTGTGGGGATTTACACCTAGACTAGAAATTCTGGAGTCCGGGAGGTCGGTTATACATAGGGAAGTGTTTAAACACCCTACATATCTGTAGTACTCTACAGGAACCTTCTCTGTGTCATTTGTGTTTGTGTTTATTGCTAATGATTGGGAAAGTTTCTCCTTTGTATTAGGAGAGAGAATTGAATTGATTTTAAAAGACAGACAGACAGACAAACTGACTATTTTTGGTATTTTATTAGCTCGCTGAGATTCCTTGTGAACCTCATGCCTACATATCCCTAGTGGAAGTCAGAGCTTAATGTAGTTCGGGGAACTAACTAGGGAAATTAATTTTTTTGGTGCCTTGCTTGAAGCTCAAGGTTGAAGCTTGGAATTAAATCTCTGTTTACAGTAAAGAGACATGAAATTATCTCTACAGAGAGGTATTTGTACTATTCTACCACAAACATTTAAAGGAGTGACAGAATAACTGAATTCATTTCATTCAAGAGGGGGACCTTACTTGTGTATGTGCAAGTATACCAGTCAAATGCCTCTTAAATGAAAGAAAGATGCTCATCCAAATTAGGGAAAGTTACCACATGTCTGGGTTTTACTGCCAGCTCATGCCTTTCAAAATCCTAAATGGGAGACTTGATTAAAATTGAAATGAAATGTTTGTTTGTTTGAATGTGGTAGAGTAGTAAAAATATCTCTCTATGGAGATAAGCTATGTCTATCTACTGTATAAAAGATTTGACTTTTAGCTGGCTTGTATGAGGCCCAAGCTTGAGGCTTTTTGATTGATTAATTAATATTATTGACTCTGGGAGATGACTCCACTGGGAATTAATTACAGGGTATTTTTGTGTTCTGTACAAAGCCCAGAATTGAGGCTGACTCTACTTAGGGAGACTCTATTTGTGTGCCTTGTACAAAGCCCAAGGTTGTGGCTAACTCTAGCTAGGGGAAAACATTATTTTCTGCCTTGTACAAAGCCCAAGGTTGTGGCGGACTCTTAAATGAATTAAGTATGGATGACTATATGGGGAAAGATCCTAAGTGTTAGGAATCTTTGACACATGAAAGATATGGTTTATCTGCCTTGTACAAAGCCCAAGGTTGTGGCTATTGAGTGATGAAGGACTCACTGGGGAGACTCTATTATCTGCCTTGTACAATGCCCAAGGTTGAGGCTGACTCTTGACAGGGGAGTTTTATTGTTTGGGTGCCTTGTATGAAGCCCAAGGTTGAGGCTAACTGTTTTTGTTGGTTTTGACTCTACTGAGGAGGTTTTATTTATTAAAAGACTGTTTTTCTTTGGAAGCTAACCCTTTCCAGGGATTTGACTCAGCTGGTGAATTTGTCTGTTAAAAGACTGACTTTATCATGTTTTTTGGAGGCTGACCCTTTCCAGGGGTTTTTACTCTTTTGGGGAAATTATCTCCTAAGAGAATGAAATTATTTAATAGTTAATTTTGGAGGCTAACCCTTTCCAGGGGTTTTATTGAAATGAAGGAATGTGTGGAAGCTAACCCTTTCCAGGGATTTTGACATTTTAGACAGATGTTGGAGGCTAACCCTTTCCAGGGGTTTTGACTCTTTTGGGGAAATTATCTCCTAAGAGAATGAAATTATTTAATAGTTAATTTTGGAGGCTAACCCTTTCCAGGGGTTTTATTGAAATGAAGGAATGTGTGGAAGCTAACCCTTTCCAGGGATTTTGACATTTTAGACAGATGTTGGAGGCTAACCCTTTCCAGGGGTTTTTATTAAAATGAATGGCAGAAAGATTATCTAATGGAGACTTCTTGTTTAAAGCCCAAGATGAAGGCTGACTCAATGCTGAGGATGACCAAACATGGATCCTAGACTCTGCTAAGGAAGATTGATGAAGATGAGGGTGACAGAGACTGTCCATGTCTCTCATTCCAAAAATGTACTCAATGTGAAATTGAGACAAACTTAGCTTGTTTAAAGTCTGGTTTTAAATTGGAAGAAACTCACCAGGGTAGGCTAAAAGGTGACTAAAGACCTGTTCCTATGTTTATAAGAAACCTGATGGGTCCTTGTATACAAGCTCAAGAGGAAGCTGGAAATGCTTTTAAGAAGCCTGTGGGTCCTTGTACAAAGCCCAAGAGGAGGCTAATCGAGGGTCCTTGTTATAGCACAAGAGAAAGCTATGTAGTTTTGAACTTATTTTGGCTCTAAGCAAATGGGTAAGAGGTTTCACCGGGAATAATTCCTCTTTGGGTGGATGTGTCCTATTATTTGGATTCTAAGTTTTTTGCCAAGATGTTTCACCGGGAATAATTCATCTTGGGGGTTTGAACTACAGATCTCTAATTAGGAAAGAGCCTTCACCGGGAAGACATTCTCAATCCTAGGTCATATTCCTAATATATATATATAGTTTAGTTGTCCTAAGGTTTATACTCAAACGTAGTTCTAAACTAATATATGCACAGTTTATATTTGACAGTAATTTAAACAAAGACTGTAAATTGAAAGCTTGTAAAGCCTAACCTGGATGGAGTGGAGGCCATTGAAGAAGTATGTACAGAGCCTCAACAGTATTTTTGTTGTTTTGTTGATAACAGTTGAATATATATATGATAAACAGTTAATGGTTTTTTAAAACAGAAGAAGTGAAGATGGACAAAGGTCACATAGGTATCTGAAGAGTTTCACCGGGAATAATGCCCTTCAAATACCAGAGGAATGTTTTGAAAACAGAAAGAAGATTTTGAAAATGCAGTTTTTAAAAAACAAGCTAAGAAGAGAAGGTTTTTGGGACTTACACTCTATTAGAGGCCCAGTACTTTGCAGTACTGGTGATAAAAGCAGTTGAAAATGATTTGAAATGATATAAGGTTTTGTTGTTTGAAAACCTTAATCATCCGTTTAATCGGAGATTGATAACAGCTTTGAAAATTGACAAAAGTCAACTTAATTAAAGTAAAAATAAAGATTTTTACTTAATTAAGACCTAAATAATTAGGGTTTTATCATAAACTTATTTACAAAGTGATTAAGTTAAAATAAAGTGATAATATATATTTAAAGTATTTAAGAAAACACTTAAAAACATACTATTTTAAACCTAATTAAAAACTCAAGAAATAAATAATATTTTTATGATTTTTTTGACTATTCACAAAATAGATATATTAAATAATAGGTGTATGAAAAATGAAGTGAAAATGATTTATTTTGATAGGTTAAATAAATATGTGAAGTTGTGAAGAGAAATGAAAGAAATTAGTGTTAAAAAAATAAGTTTTGGCCCTTGGAGGGTTTGAACCCACGCCCTTGAGGTTACCAGCCCAAAACAACACCACTGAGCCAACGCGCGCTCAGTGTTAGTGACTTGCCTTCATTTGGTTATGTTTCAAAACAAGTTGTAAATCTTTGAAAAATAAAAGAACCAAAAAGTCTGGTGCGAGGGGGATTCGAACCCCAGACCTTTGGCATGAGGAGACTAAGAGCGCATGTGTGGCCACTAGGGCAAGTTATTCAGTCGTTAATAAAACGCACACCATTCAAAATAAAATAAACTCTCCCCTGAGAATTCAAATTTGCGCGCCACCACCATCTTCATCTTCAACCTCAAGCTCTCCATTTTTGAAATTCTGAACTTACTCGTTTCTCAACCATTTGCAACGATGTAAACATGAAACTTGCTCTAAATTCACTCACGATTCTAAATATGTAACTAACATGAAC
Organism: Vicia villosa; assembly: GCF_029867415.1. Taxonomy (NCBI): domain Eukaryota; kingdom Viridiplantae; phylum Streptophyta; class Magnoliopsida; order Fabales; family Fabaceae; genus Vicia; species Vicia villosa. The sequence continues at coordinate 17,303 of NW_026705076.1, forward strand.
TATCATTAACTACATCTAATTAATTTACCAGAAATCGTGAAGAACCCTAAAATTTCAAAATTAAATTAAATGACTATACTGAAAGATAAATGGATGATGATAGAGGGTTTTCAATCCTCTGATGATGCTGAACAAGATAGAATCGAGCTATTTCACAAAGAGTACTTAAATTAAAGAGAGAGAGTTCAGAAACTTACCTCTGAAAATGGAGATCGTGAGGATGATAGAGAGCAACTGGGCTTGTATGAACGATCCCAAAAGCTTCCTTGTGGCTCAGTGATGCTAACTGAATGCTTGTAATGACCTCAAACCTCCTGAATTGTTCTATGGACCTCCCTCGATTTCAGCTTCAAGTGAACATGGAGGGTATTGATTCTCGAGTTACAGATGAGCTGCAGCCATCTGGTTAGCTTCACTATGACCTGAGGAGTGTGTCTGGATGATTGGCTTGCCTTGAAACCTTCTGAATCACTCCATGGACCTCCAACTGCAGATGCTCCAAAGTGAGAGCAACAATGGTGTTCCTCCACCTACAGAAGTGATCCAGGTGCTTGGATCACCTCAAATGACCTCCCTTGAGATGTTAGAATGCTCACTTCCCAAAGATAAGCTCTGGTTTGAAGAAATCGATTCTTCTTGCCAAAGAACTTTGAAAAACAATGAACAAGAGAAGAGAAAGAGGAAGCAAGTAATATGGTTGCTTTGGTGTGTTTTTCTACTGAATTGTGCTCTCCTATTTATAGGCAAATGTCTCAGTACTGAGTGAGAGAGTGAGCTTGCTTAGTGAAGCAAGTTTGGTTTCTTAGCCATGAAGAAATTTCAAAGAATATCCAAGTGTGATCATTGCATTTTCGAGCCACCTCCCCTATCCATTGATTCTATCTGATCTTAGGGGACAATTCAGATGCAAAGTGAGCTCTAATTGGTTGATGAGAAGATTCCTTGGGTGATTCATCAATTTGCCATAAATTCTCAAATGTAATCATTACATAATCACATGTTCTTGTTTTAGGAATCTTCTTCAATTATCATGGCATGGTGAAAATGAATGCATGGCATGTTTGCAGATGTATTATGGGTCATGTAGCATCTGTATTTGAGGTCATGTGCACAAAACTTCAAAGTTCCAAAATGATGCATGACCTATAATTTCACTTCATGAGGCCAACTTTGAACAAGCATAACTCTTAGCTCAAATTGAATTTTGAGAAGGTTGAACACAATTTGGAAAGCCCTAAACATCTACTTTAAATCATTAGTTTATGTCTTCTTCAGAATCCTTTGGGAAATTTGTGAAAAATGAGGCCAAAGTTGGAAGAAAACTAGGTTAAAACACTTAGAAAAATTTCTAAGTGTTTATGACCTAAACTTCAAAATTTCCAAAACTTCATAAATGGTTGATCTTTTGAAAAAAGTTCCCTTGTAAGATGTTGTTTTATTTGGCAAGATCTACAACTTTCATGTTGGAAGTTTTTTGAGTTGTGTAGGTGAAATTTTGAGATCTCACCATGCCCTCAAAAACCCTAATTCCCGACTTTTCGCTCCTTGATGAATTTCTTTGAATTTCTTTGGCAAAATGACTTTGACATCCATATATTGATGATATTGATCTTTGAAAGTCATTTTTTGACCAAAAACCTTAAAAGTCAATGATGATCCTTCACAGTTGACTTTTTCCTGACAAAGTGAATTTTTGGGCTTTTGTGTAGAAATAAGATCTTCTCCCCAAATGGATGATATAAATGGATTATATGGAGGTAGTAGAGATCCTTGAATCATGTCTTGAGTTTTGGATTCATGCCCTGATCAGAAGTCAACTATCTTGGTGAATTAGGTCAAAACCCTAATTTGTCGACCATGTGAAAATAATGACTGTAGACTTTGAATTGAAGTGTGATGTCCAGTAGATCTTGTAATATGAGTTATTTGAAGATGATTGATGTCTTTGAATGATCCTCTGAGGTTTTTTAGGGTTTCCCAAATGTGATCCCTGATTTCAGTCCTTGAGAGGCTCAAAACCCTAGTCTGGTGACCTGAGTAAACCTGTACTCATATGACTGGATGTCTAATCAATCATAGATGAGAAAAGTGAAGTTTTTGAGCCCCATGATTGTATTAGAGACTAGTCTTTGTATTGATTGATCCTTTACCTGAGCTTTCTTGTCTTTGAGCATCCTCGATTAGGTACCAGATGGAGAAATGACTGCTCTGGGTACTTGTCTTGACCTGATAAAAAATCCTGAAGATATGTCATCTCAGGGGGGTCAAAAATTAGGGTATGACACCATGTTATTGATCTAATGAATGCATGATGTGCTGGATAACCTAATGAAAAAATGCATATGAATGCGAAGCCTAAGCTAGTTAATAATAAATAAGTGGGCAAATTTTGGGGTGCAACAATTCCCCCGTCTATGTTGAATGCGATTAATTAGCTATGGAGGATTAAAGTCCCGCTGAAAGTTCAATTATTTGGATGGAGGGTTTTGTTAAATAGGTTGCCCATGAAGGATCAATTATTTTAGAGGGGTATCCTAACAAATGTGAACGATCTTCGTTGTGTGTTTTGCTCGACGGTTGATGAATCTTTATCTCATATTTGTGGTCCTTGCTCTCTCACAAGAGAAGTTTGGAAGAAGGTGTACTCTTGAATAGGCAATTTTGAGGAGCTAAATCTTGAAGAATTTCAATCGTTTCTCCTCTATTCCGAAAATGTGAAGTTTTTAGACCATAGATTAATTATAGCGGTTATTTGGTTGTCAACCGTTTGGGCTCTTTGGTTGAACCGTAATTCCGTTATTTTTAAGAATGCTTCCTTTCTCTTTGAAGATTGTTGGTCGGCGATTATTCTCAACGCTTGGAATTGGTTGAGATCTTCTTGTAATATTATAGACAATAGCAATTTTTATGTTTGGCATACTCTTCCTCTCTTATGTTTTAGGAGATAGAGGTTTCCCATTTTTTCCTTGTAATCGGGTGGAGTACCTCCTATACTCCTTTGCCTATTGAAAAAAAAACTGCTGCATGACTTTCATATTCCCTTTGACAACCTGGTGCCCTGCATTTTTGTCATCAAATAAGCAAAGTCTATTTACTACACCAGACTTTGAGGACTAGTATTATTACATAAAATTGTCATACCAGCTGAGGGCTATTTGAGTTAACATCAAACAATTGTATGTGATGATTACCAACTGCAGCTAGGAAGCGTTTATCTAGGGTTATCTCCAACCGGTTTACTTTCTATACAAATTAGATACAGTAAAAGAAGTATTACAGTATGTAACCTAAAATTACCAAAAGCCCTTCTCCATGATAAATTAGTGCTTTGCAAGCAATCACCACCAAATAAATGATAAATCTAGAAACATTAAAGCTAAGCTACAAACAAGTAACACAGAATCATAACTCCAAAAATAGAAGAGAAAATAAGCTAAAATCTAATCAAAACTTATCAAAAAGTTCATGCAATCAAATTTGATCCTCAAATTTCACATAAAGTTTATCAATTACAGATTTGTTTTCAGGAATAAAAAAATATAAAACATGGAATTGTTCATAAACCCTAAACAAATGCAAACCTAGATTGGATTATTCAATAGATGCAAAAGCCCTTCTCCATGGTAAGATATATTTTTATTTTGGCTTAATTGCAACTTTAGTCCCCCAATTTTTTCCTATTTTGATTTTTAATTCCTCTATTTTAAAAACCAGGATTTTGGTCCCTTTTTTAAGTTTTGTTTTGAAAATTGTAATGAAAATATTTTTAGATATTTATTAACTTTTGTTTTAAGTTTTTTTCAAAATTGTAATGAAAAAAAAACCTCCAGAGAACTTTAGATATTTATAACTATTGCTTTATTTCATTAGTATGGGAGAACTTGTAATCGATTTGGTGTTTTGTTAGGCCTAAATAAAACTATTTAGGTCAAGTGAGCGACAACTAACTTAATAAATAAATTTTTTAAGTTAGTTAGTACACATAGACGATCTCAGAAATTAAGGTGAATTATATATATTTTTTATTTAATAATTGTTAGGTCATTTTTAAATGCACCCGACCTAACTAAGTTACAAATATTTACAATATTGCCACCGTAACGCTTCTTAAGTCAGGTGGCAGGTGAACTGACATAAAAACCTATGTTAAAAAGATATTTTAGTACTAGTGAGATTACTTCACCTCTTTAGTATTCTCACTAGACATAATTAGAGATATGAGATGTGATTTTTTAAAATTTTCAATGTGGTGGAGAAACTGCTATAACTGTTAGATGTATGTTAATAGGATTGTATGACAAGATAAAACTGAACATATCTAACAACTAATCCAAGATAAAGTATGTGAATCAAAACTCATCTCACACACTCACCTTTAGGGTAACCTCTCTCGTTGCCTTTCAATTAACATCGTCAAGTCCCTCGAACGTGAGGATACTCTTAGCAAATGTTGCCTACAATTCAAATCAACATAGCCCCTCCAATATAAAGATCATAGTCCCTTCGAGTTGCCTACGAGAAAATGATCTTGTCCCTCGATGACGCTACGGTAAAATGATGATAGTCCCTTCGATTTGGTGAGGTATCCTTGCATGTTGCCTTCTATGACCCTTCAATGTCCCTTAACATCCAATGCATAGGATTACCTACCCACTAATAGTATGGATAGTACTATCACTCAAGAAAAGGCATAGAATAGGAAAGACAATCTTTAATAGGTAGGTCCTCCTGATTGCTTGTTCACAATACTCTTTAAACCTCACATTTCTCAAAACAACATCAAACAAATATTTTGTATATATCCGTACAAGGATCATTATCAAGTAAAAGCCTTTTCAAGCATCTTTCTCAAATATTTTCAAGATAACAGATGTCTCTGAGTGAGACCAGCTTTTTGAGGGTGCATGTGACCGAAAAAATCCGGTTTCTCGCTAACAGATGTCTCTTCTCTCATACCGTATGCATGGTTAGGGTAATCTCCTTCATAGCTATAGTGTAGCGTAAAATCCGGTAGAAGATAGAGTGAGAAACAAAAGTACAGAGGAAGAATCTGATGTGGAAATGACGCTCCTGGAATCATAGGTACGACCCACTATTTTTGCGCAACATTTGTGTTTTTTTTAGTAGTGAATCGATTTGCACAGGGAAGCAATCGATTGCACCAGAGCGAAACGTGAAGAATGAAGGAAATTTTCAGCTTTTTGAGGGTGATGTCACCATTTGCATGTGTGGGAAGAATATTATAGATCTCATATTTAATTCCCTACTTCAAAATGATCAAATCTTATCATGTACCCTCGTTTGATGACATGTGCACCACTTGATCATAATTTTGGCTCCAAATTCATTTACCAAGCCTAATTTCATTTACAAAGCCTAGCTCTAAACCACCACTAATGCCAAGCCTAAATCCTATAAATAGAGGCCTCTACCTCTTCATTTGACAATCTTTGATAGTCAAACTTACCTTGCTAGAATTTCTCTTGAATCTTTTCTCTCTCCAACTCTCTCCAAAAACCATCTCACTCAAAGTTCATTTTTTATAAAGTTGGTAAGATACATATTGAATCTTACTAATCTTTGAACTAAACCTTCAACTATTCCCTCTCTTCTTTCATTTGTCCATCATTAATTGTGGAATATCAAAGCATTGTTGTTTGTTCTTAAAGTAGATTTGAAGTTTTGAGCAAGAAAGTGGTAAATCTCTAGATTCATTCCTTTCTTCAAGATGTGATCTATTGTTGATTATGTTTGCTACACCTCAAGATCACAAGGTGTTTGGTATAATGTTTAAACAAATTTTTCTCCCTTTGATTGCTGTTTTTTACAAAAATGCATAGTGCAGTCGATTGCTCTCTGTGCAATCGATTGCACAATTGTTTTTATGCGCAGATTTTGAAAAACTAAAGAGGTGCAATCGATTGCATGCTGACAAAATGATGTTTTTTGCCTTTTTTAAACTTGTTTTGGTTCTAACTCTTCTTCTACTCCTTTCTTTTGATATTTTCTTTGAATCACAAGTTTAGATGTCTAATTCCTCTCCAATGTCAATGGACTTAGGGCGTTGATAGCATGAAAATCCGAATCCGCAATATTACGTGATTGAACTTGAAGATGGAAGGAACTTTTGAATGTGGTTCCATCTTTCATTTCTTTTTATTTTGGTCGATGAAAATCTTCAACATTATTGGAATTCTTTTGGATTCTAGATGAAGATGAAACCGCTACCTATTTTCTTTTCGTGCGGTATTGCTTTTGGAGAACGATCTACATATCATTTTCTAGCATGCATTAGCACTAAAATTGTTGACCGGCCTCGTTGTAGGGTGAATTCTACCTTTGTCACTTGAAGATCGCTTAACATAGCGCAACATTTCGTGTACCGAATTAAAATATCCAATATGGCAAGGATTGTATGCGGTTGGTTTAAGACTTATGATTTTAGCAAGCTTTAGATGAACTTTCATTGAATTTAAACCCGAGATAATCATTACTAACATTTCGATGATATACTTAAGAAGTTTCAAGATGGTCATCTTGCTAACAATTAACAATTGACTTTAATTTCTGCACTTTATTATATTGTTCTTTATATTTTCGCTTTATGCTTTCTTTTATTTTCGCCTTTATCATTCATCATGTTTATGTTTCCGCTATTTTTCCTTTGTCCATTTGGACGTTTTATTTATGTTTCCGCTATTTTCCCTTTGTCCATTTGGACGTTTTGTTTATGTTTCCGCTATTTTCCCTTTTTCCATTTGAACGTTTTGTTTATGTTTCCGCTATTTTCCTTTTGTCCATTTGGACCATACTCTATTTTGTGCTAAAACATTAATAAACAACTTAAAACGATAAAAAACACTTAAGGCTCTATGGACTATTGGTTACTATCCCGAGAATTTTGGAGACCTGGACCTTTTGGACTTAGAACCTTTGGACCTTGTTATTCTGTTATTGTTTTGGCTGACATTGGATTGTTGTGTATTTGTGTGTGCAGGTATTTCCTTGAAAGTCCTTGATGGTTAATTCCAAGGCATTGTGATAAAGAAATCATCTGTACACAGCCGTTACTCTGCCAAATTTCCGTCAGAGTTTTATCATATATTCCAAAGGCTTGGTGCAAGTGGTGCTAAAGATAATCAAGTTCATCTGGATCTCCAAGTGGTAATGTGTTGGTTTAGTGTTGGTAGTCCAAAGGATTGGAAATCTACCTTGACTCTTAATGTCAAGTATTGGCTTCTTATTTTGGTTAGATAGCTATTTCCTTAACCTTTTATTTTATGGTCTAGGATATTCCCTTCATCTCCTTCCCCCTTCTTAGATTTTCAAAATCTTCTCCCTTTTTCAAAAACCTTCTTATGTTTGCAAAACTCTTTTAAAAATCTTTGTTTAAAAATATCTTTGTCCTTTGCTGGCATTTCTTTCAAAGTTTAGACGCGACTAATCGTTGTAGTGAGTTGCGATACCCCATGATCTTGATATTGATTGATATGATGGAATATTTTCCACTTGAGAGAACTAGTGGCATACTTGTTGATTTTATCCAAGTTGGAGCCCTTCTTTCATTTGTGACGCAAAGAAACCATATGTTCTCATGTTTAAGATCAATGGCTGAGTATTCTCTCCGACACGATAAAGTGTTTATTCCTTTTAAAAAAAATTATTCCCTTCTAAGTGGAACTACATTAGTTCTGACTTCCACATTGCACTGAGGAGGTATGTAGGCACAAGATGTAATGTCTTGCCGAGCTTATTTTAAAAATCAAACAAAACCCTTTCTTTTCACACATAATATCTTAAAACACAGATTTTCAAAAAGGTTCATGTGGAGTACCACAAATATGAGGGGTGCTTAAAACCTTCTCCTTGTATAATCAACACCCGTACCTAAGAGCTCTTTTTGTTTTAAAAACAAACATTTGGTTTATTTCGCTCTTTTCCCATTTTCTTTGGAAACAATAAAGCGCGGTGGCGACTTTCATTGAAATAATGAGTCAAGTCAATCAATGGCTTTGATCTCAGATTTTCTCCGCCACAACAAGGGGTTAGGGAATATCTTAATTTAGTGTGGAAACTGAAAGTTCCCTCAAATGTCAAACTGTTTGCTAGGAGGTTATTGTTGGGAAGATTGCCTATTAGAGATCAATTGAGGAGAAGAGGAATTGTCATGGATGAAAGGGGTTGTTGATGTGCATTTTGCTTTAGAGAAGATGAGAATTCTAGTCAGTTGTTCGAGTCTTGTTCCTTACTAGTAGGATATGGAATAAGATTTGTGAATGGATTGGAGGATCGGCGATTTTAAAAGCGGAATAGTTGAGATCATACCTATTCTTCAACCATAAAGTTAAGGATATAGAAGAAAGATTAACTATAAGGATGATTTGGTTAGCGGTTGTGTGGAACATCTGGTTGATGAGGAATGCAATTTTATTCAATGTTAAGTTTTCAATTTCGATGATTATATAAGCGCTATAGTGTTTGCCTCTTCGAAGTGGTTCAAATAAGTTAACGAGTCTTCTGTGTTCCATAATTTCCACTTTTGGAACACTTTACCTCTCTCTTTTGTATAAAGAGGTGAGATTTGTTTATGGTTGATCCCGGATTGTTGTACTCCTTGTATTCAAATCTAATGGTTTTAATGAAACGTTAATTATTAAAAAAAATATGATAGTGAAATGGTGGGGTTGAAAAAATATTCTTACTATTTAAAAAGAAGCTTAAGACCAAAGACTCAAGTTGCAAGAATCATAAATTTATTAAAGTAAAAATGTCGTGCCTATAAGCTTTAGACTAGAGAATCAAGTTGCTAGAATCGTAAGTTTATTAAAGTAGATATGTTGTGCCTGAAGTAAAGAACTTAATAGAGAATTCGTAATGTGTTTAAAAAGTGTTGGGCATAGGCAAGTATCTTGGGTTATCTTGGATGATTTATTGGAGCATAAAAAACCTCATAATTCATCAAAAATTAGAGTATAAAAAAATCAATTCATGCAAAATGTCGAGCATGCCTATTGCAAAATTTGGAGTTTATAGAAATGATTTTTTTTATAGGCAATGGGATTTATCATGATAGAAATGTAGAAACAATTATATCATGACAGTGTCAAAAATAAAATAAAAAACTCTATCATGATCAATTTTCATTTTTATGTAAATTATTTTCAAACTTTCATTAAACGACAATTTCTATATTTTATTACTTACTTTGTACTTTAAAATGTCCATAAGGTGTCAACTAAGCGGTACAAATTTTGGTCAATGAAACTTGAAAAGATATAAAGTATTAATGTTGATTAATAAGTTAATTAAACACGCTTGTGGTGTTAGCTCAGAAAATAAGAGCTTAGTTTAGTAATCATAAGATACTGAGTTTGAATTTTTTTTACAGTACCATTTTAACTAATAGAAAATTAATTTGGCTTAATATTTTCAATCAATAAACTGAAATTATTTTTACTGTTGATTTACTTTTGAAAAGATATTTTCTTGGCATTCATTTCTTTAAGCTTAAGGGATGTTGTCCTATTATACCTTCCTTCATTTATCACAATTTCCTCTTTATCTATCTATGCTTGCTTCACATTTGAGTTTCGTGGTGTATATATAACTCAACCACTTCAACACATTTTTCTATCTTTCCCCTTCACTCTCCAGTTTCCATTTGAATCTCATTATACTTCTCTATCTTTGGTAGCTACAAATTATTACAACAAAAATCAGTCTATTACACATATATTTATTACAATAGATATCTAAGTAGTTTCTCTATACCTTTTTTTTTTCAATAAGCAAGGATTATATTAAACAAGAGAACCCAAGTTCTCAAAAAAAAGATACAACAAGCACGGATTGTGTACCGGCGAAAGAAAATTAGACTCCAATTGTACCTTACGACAAATAATAAAGTGGATCCCTACTAAATTCGTAAAAATTACAATTGGGTTGTATTATTTTCCCAATGAACGACCAACGCCACACCAAGACTTTAACCCCCCAAACGATATCCGCAATGTTCCACGAATCTCCTTTAAAAACTATACCATTCCTAACTAACCAAATATACCAAACCGCCGCCAACCACACCACGCCTTCCTTTCCCTTTCTAACTCTAACCCTCCTTCCGAATTTATGCCACCGCAAAAAGCTATCCTTCAAATCCACCGCTTAATAATTATCAAAGCCTATCCACTTGGCAATATCCTTCCACACCAATTCAACACAATGACAATTTAACAATAAATGAGCCGGGTCTTCTTCAAAGCCGCAGCAAAAGGCACAGACAGAATTGGTAAAAGGGATGATACCTTTCCGATAAAGAGCTCCCCTTGTCGGAATCCTGTTAATAAAACTACGCCATATGAAAGCTTTTGATTTCAACGGGGCCTCCACCTTCCAAACAAGCATAAGAGCCTTATCAAACTCTCCCTCCGGACCAAACGGAATAAGATTGCTGCAAAGAATTTCATAACAGCTTTTAACTGAAAAAATACCTTCCTTGTCTGGTCTCCAAGACACGCTGTCACCACGAGCAAATTCAAGGGAAACGCTTTGTAGGTCTAAAAGCAAGTTCTCCATCGACTCACCAACCATGCTGTAAGTATCCAAACTATGATTCTCCTGCAAAGGCTCAGCTGTTGGTGACAGATTCGGGATGCTGCCGGCAGTAGAAGAGATAGGCAGAAGCGCAATCGGGAGGGAAAGCCCAGCAGGGAAAAAATGCGCAGCTGCAAAATTACTCCGGCTGTTCACCGCAAACCGCGACAAGCCGAAATCGCCCCACTTCCATGTTCCTCCTATCCAACTGCCCATAAGAGCTACCGATACATCCTGCAGGGAAGATAAACTATACAACAGAGGGAAACAGTCTTTAAGAGGGCCCCGGTTTGTCCAATTGGAATGCCAAAACGATGTATTACCGCCGTTACCTACAGAAAAAAACAGTTAGTGATAAAAGACTCGTTCTGATCCAGCGACATAATGTCCTTCCACCACCAAGACATCGCTTCCTTCCCGTTACTTGAATCACCCGCGTGAGCCATCTTCAAGTTGACATCTCCGTACCTCGCTTTCAACACTCCGTACCACAAAGATTCCGGTTTGTCTAAAATCCTCCATTTCCACTTAAACAAGAGAGCGGAATTAAACACTCCAAGCCTTCTAATCCCCAAACCACCTTCTCGATAGGCATACAAATCGAATCCCAACTAACCCAATGAGTACACCTTTTATCTTCCGTGCCACCCCACAGAAAATTGCTTTGGATACAATTGATTTCCTTTATAACTTTCTTTGGCGCCTTGTAGAACGATAAGTAGAAAATAGCTAAACTACTAAGAACCGCCTTGATGAGAGTTAATCTTCCTCCGAAGCTAAGATATCTTCCTTTCCAACTCGCTAGTCTCCTTCTAACCTTCACTACCAAAGGCTCCCAAGTGTTAATCCTACGAGGATTGCTTCCTATGGGTAAACCTAAAAAGGTAAACTCCTTCCCTTTCCCTCCTACAACCGAGAAAGTTAGTAGCCATCTCCAACCGATTCTCACTAATATTAATCCCAATAATTTTGCTTTTATGATAGTTTATGCCTAAACCGGAAATCGTCTCAAAAGCACTCAAAACCGATTTGATAGCCCACAAGTGAGACCAACTACCATCACCAATTAATAGAGTATCGTCCGCGAATTGGAGCATATCTATGAAGCACCTCCTCTTGAACGTAAACCCCGCAAAATCACCATTCTCCACCGCTCCATTCACTAGAACCTCCAAACCCTCTGCAACAATACCAAAGAGAAAAGGAGAGATTGGATCGCCTTGCCTCAATCCCTTCTCCACCTTGAATTCCTTTGTGGGACTCCCATTCACCAACACCGACATATGACTCGAAAAAACAATGGCATCCATCCACTTTAACCATCTATCTCCAAAACCCATACCAATCAACATAGCTTGAAGAAACTCCCAATTGACCTTGTCATAAGCTTTTTCGAAATCTACTTTGAAAAGCAACACCTCCTTTTTTTCCTTCGAAGCGTAATCTACTAACTCATTCGCCACTAAAGCCCCGTCCAACAACTGTCTCCCAGGAACAAAAGCACTTTGACTACTAGAAATGACTTTTCCGATCACTTGTTTGATTCTTCCCGCCAATGCTTTGGATATGATCTTATGAATGCTACCAACCAAACAAATCGGCCTATAGTCGTCTAAACCTAACGGATTGTTAGATTTAGGAATCAAAGCCAAAAAGGAAGATGTTATAGATTTAGCAAGAGAAGACCCGTGTGAAATTCTCTAAAGCACGATATAACATCCTCTTTAACAAACTCCCAACATTTCTTATAGAAAAGAATAGAATAGCCGTCCGGACCCGGACTTTTATCCCCATCACAACTCCACACCGCTTGTTTTATTTCACTTTCTTCAAAAGGTAACTCGAGAATACACTTGTCCTCATTGCTAAGCATATTAAATCGCTCTCCCTCCAAGGCCGGTCTAAACGCCTCACTCTCTTTAAATTTAGTCCCAAAGTGATCGAAAATTTCCTCCTTAACATCCTCCACTTCATTGAGAATCCCTCTCGCCGTAGAAATATGACCAAGATGATTACGCCTCAAACCCCTCTTCATAATCGAATGGAAAAACCTACTGTTATCATCTCCATCATTAGGCCACCTAAGCCTAGCCTTTTGAATCAACATGTTTTCCCTAATCTTAAGATTAGTCCAAAATTTCCTATTCGCCCTCCTTCTAACTCCCGACTCCACCTCCACATCCGAAGAATGGTTGTCTAAAGCATTAATCTCCTTGACACCTTCCTCCACCTCCAGGTTAATTTTGCCAAAAACATTATAGTTCCACCACCTCAGTTTAATTTTTAGGAGTCTCAGCTTCTCTTTCAACACAAAATCACCATGCCCATAAATGTTCATACCGCTCCATTCCTTCTCCACAAAACCAATAAATCCCTTATCTTGAAACCAAGAATTATTGAATTTAAAAGGTTTCGGATCCCAATCCATTTTATCCACCACCAACCAAATGGGGCAATGGTCGGATATATCCCTATCTCCAATCTGTTGCCCGACAACTCCCCACAAATTAACCAAATTGCTAGACACCAAGAAACGATCTAGCCGACTTTTCGACCTACCATCACTACTGAACCAACTAAATTTCTTATCTTTGCACGGCACATCCTCCATCCCTAAATCATTAATAAAACCAGAAAATTCGTCCCACTCCGCTTGGTTACCCACCGCTGTCCTTCCTTTCCTTTCCCTCCCATTTTTCACAGAGTTAAAATCACCACCAAAAAGCCAATCCCCATCATTAAAACTATCTTTTAAATCCAATAACTTTTTCCAAAGAACACGTTTAAGCGACAGACTACAAGGCGAATAAATGTTACAAATGTAAAGAACTTTATCCTTCCATAAAGCTTTTATACCCAGAAATCCAGCACCCCTAAAACTACAAACCACATTCAGAGTCGAAGTTTTCCACAGAATAATTAAACCACCAGACATACCTTCAGAGTCAGACACCGAATAGTTGATACCGTCTTCTCGCCAGAAGCTTTTAGCAGTAGGATCCAAACACGATTTCAATTTAGTTTCCTGAATTAAAAACACCTCCGCATTCCCTTTTTTAATTATCTGATGAATCCTTCTTCTCTTCACATAGCTGCAACCCCCTCTGATATTGAAAGATCCTATAATCATTGAAATTCAGACTCTTGCTCCTTCTGTCCTTCATTGGCAGAATCTCCGGAAACTCCTGCCTGAACCACCAAGGCTTGCCGAGGAACGCTAACGCCTAACTTTCTGATATAGTTCGATAGTTTAATTCCACCTACCCCTTGATTCAGGGAATCGCAAATCCTTCTATTGCATCGAATGATATCCGTTTCTTCCGAGTTCACCCAAGGGACTTCCCTGAACATCTGCTGAAAGAAGAGGTCTCCAAAGAGAATTGGGAAATGGTATCAGAGTCATTGGGCTTTTGTTCACTAAGAAGCCCAAACTGGGCCTCACTCAAACACAACTTTTTCATCTTGGGCCTTCCTTTGCGATTCATACTTGGCCCAACAAGACAATCTAATCTTTTGAACCTAATCCTCTTCCTTTCTGACTTTCTTGCCACGCGTCCACCATCTACCCAAAGACTGTTGGCCCCACCTTAAGAAAACATAACAGGTACCCTAGTACCATCTGACACGGACTCTCCCCCTCCTTCCTTAACAAAACCAATGTCGTTTTCACTACAGCTTTTTCCTTCTCTGCTATTACTGGGATCACCCCTTTCCTTGGCACTTTTCACCGCCCCATCAAAGGTGTTGTGTGTCTCGATGTGATTATTCTGCCTCGAGAGAACCGTAACCTGATTGACCCCTTTGCTTTTTCCTACTCCGTTTTCTGTCTCCTTGCCTCCTTTTACATAACAGATCCTAGAAACAGATCCATCGGATAAAACATTATCTGACAGTAAGAAATCATCTTCCTCAGCCGTACCTCCTCCAAAACCCAAGCCAAAGTCCTCCGAGCTCGATTCTTCCGATTGGCTACTGATAGCAACTGGTTTTGTTCTGTTTATACGCATAGGCCCCCATGAATCCTCTCTCATCTCCAGACAAAACTCCTCCCCATCAATCACCACTTTCATCCTCTCCGCCAATGTGAAAGCCTCTTTCACCCTCACCATAATACGAGCAATGTCCATGTAAGACTTGTTGGCTGTGTTTTCATCCAGGCATATAAAAGATCTGAGTGAATTGGCCAACGAGACAAAGAAATCTGCGTTCCACGCGTGGCAAGGAACCCTGTAAATCCGAATCCACGCAACCCTGTCAGAATCAACATCAGACGAAACCCATGGCCTTATCTCTTTAAACCACTGCTTCCACCATAAATGTCCATCTCCGATCAACTCCCTGATGTACCCCTCCTCCGTTTCTTCAAGTAAACACAGATTTGCCCCCAGCGGAGTGACCTTAATGGAGAAGACCCCTTCAACCTCAAAATGTGTTTGGATATTGTATGCCATCCCAGGATTCAGAACGACACCCACAAAAGCCTTGCTGAGTCTGGCCTTATCTTCCTCTTTTGATATAAAGTTCAACAAGGGAACCACCACTCCAACCGGATCAGCCTTCTCCTTCAACAACACTTCAGCAAAAGAGCATCCATTGCGAAAACTCTGATTAGCATCCTTCCTCTCTTCCTTCCTCACATCCACCTTCAAAGAAGTTCCTCCGCTATAGTGCCCCCCAAAAGAGCCAACTGTTCCTCTCCCCCTCGACTCCTCCTTACCGCCTCATGTACTATTCCTCTCGAATATAGGAATATTCGCATGTAGTTTCTTGCCGTCAATGAGAATGTTATCCAACCGAACCGCCAAAAGAGATGCTTCCTCCACGCCGACAAACCGAGCAAAACCAAATTTCTTCCCAAATTTATTCAACTAGGTGGAATCACCACCTCCACCACCTCTCCATAACAACCGAAGAGCTCAAAAATGTCCTTAGCCACAATTCTGTTAAGAATTTCAGAGAAGAAAATTGATGCTATAACCTCCTGATCACCCAGCTTCATACCTCCATTAAAAGGAAAACAATCCCACCTTTGATTCACAGCTCTAAAATGTTTCCTCTGCGCAAGCTTCCACTCCATGAGAACGAACAAAACTCTGCGAGGTCCTCACCTGAGAAGGATTCCGGTGAGCAGGGCAAAACGGATGAAAGGGGCAAAACTTAAGAGAGTAGGGAGAGGAAAAATTTCATTTTTTATAATATTTCTTAGAAGTGAAAACTATTTGCTAGCTGCTGACTGAACATAAATTTTTGTTATATTTGTGTAGGCAATTAAAGGAGCATAGGGAACTCTCATACGTGTATTTCCAGGTATATATAAAGATATGGAAAGATTCACGCTGTACCACTTTGTTTAATTAAGTTTCTTTATTTTGCCATAGTAGATTTTTTTTCACTTTGCTTTTTCTAACTTAATCACGAAAATGTTTTTATATAAAAGATTGACTAACCATATTACTATAGATTGAAAAAGACAATTTAATTGGACATCCACTCACTAATAAGGAATCACTGTGTTCTGTCCTTGGAGTATTTTGCCACCAAGAGTATTGAACATCCATGACGTTTTTCTTATGTTAATTTAAGTTAAATTGTAAATTTTAAATTCACTCACGTTTAATTTTTTATTTTTATGAAAGATGGACTTATATATTATTTCTTTATCGAATTTAATATGAATTTTTAATTAATTGAGTTTAGTTTTCAGCATGAGCTTAATCTTTTTGAGTTATACTTTCAAGTCGTTATCACTTATCTCATATATAGAATAGATTAACAGAAAACATACATCATTGCAGATAATACAATTTTCTAGAAAAATGGATACGACCATGAGCATCGTTGAAAGACGGTCCGTTTCAGAGCCACCATACTTAGATGCTAAAAATTGTGCGGAATGGAAGAAGAGTATGATGATATACATACAATCTGTCGACTACAAACTTTGGCTTGTGATCAAGAGTGGACCAAAAGTTCCGAAGAAAACAATAAACGGTGAAGAAATTGAGAAATCTGAAGATGAGTTCAATGATGAAGACATGAAGATGATGGAACAAGAAGCAAAAGCAAAACATATTTTATGTTGTACCTTAAATCCAGTTGATCTTAAAAGAGTTTCAAGTTGCCATACGGCAAAGGAAATGTGGGACAAGGTTGAAAACATAATTAAAACTGATAGCCTTATGTCACAATTTCGCCGCACATCGTACTTAATCCTTGCGGCAAATCGTATAAGGGAAAGGAGGGCTCGTGAAAGTTATTTAGAGGCAGTATCAGGAGTACACGTCCAAGCAGAGGCAGCTCCCAACACTTCTAACTCAGTAATTTTGGAAGAAACAAGTATTGTTCTCTCTCACAAAATGTTTGGTACTTATATATAATGTCAGTTATTACTGAACACTCAATTTAATAATTTTGTTCTAATGTTAAAAATTAGGTTTTTATCAAAATGACACACACAAATTCAGAAAGAGAAATTCTATAAATAGAATTAAGGAATATTTTCAATTATTGTCAACTACATATTCAACAATAAATTTTCTTTTACTTTACTTTTAAAATGATACTAAAATGACATATATTAGAAACCAATTTTACATTAAATTTTTAAATTTTGAGATCTTGTTTAGGTATCGGCCCTTATATTTTTAACCTCAAATTCAAAAGTATTAATTTCTATAGCTGCGTAGAGATCAAAGTTATGAGCGCGATTGCTATGGCCATTGTTGGTCTCGCAAAAATCTCAGCCCTAGTGTAATATTGATATGAAATATTGCATAACTAATTGGAAATATGTATTTTCAATTTCTATCCACCACTTCTATATTATTTAGATCTTTTAATTGTTTGTATAATTTTGTTTTAGGTGATGATCTTGAGAAAGGGTTTTCCCACCTTTGTGTTTCCATTGGGAAGCTTGCATTAGAAAGGAATTGGCAAGCAGCAAAGGGCATGATAGAAAAAGAAAAAAAGTTGATAAATGCTCCCATAACAACTTCGAAGTTTAGACTACTGCATATTGCAGCAGCTGCAAATCAAATTGAATTTGTGAAGCAGCTATTAATAATGATGGATAGAGATGATTTAGAATTGAAAGATCACAATGGCCATACTGCTTTCTGTTTTGCTGCTGCAGCTGGAAACATAAAAATTGTTGACTTAATGCTGCGAAGAAACGACAAGTTACTAACAATAAGAGATGTAGATGGATATACTCCTATTCAGAATGCTGCTCTGCTAGGAAGATGCAAAATGACATGGCATCTATATGAATCCACCAGACCTTATTTTCAAGATGAAGATTGGAATTTATTATTCTTTACTTGTATAGACGCTGGCATTTATGGTAAGTTCTACTAACAATTGTAATTCATTATTTTTCTCCAAAATGGGCAAGTTCTTTTAAATTTGGATATTAGCTGCTATCAATAAATACCGCACTCAGAACATCAATAGTCATTCGTTTAAGATCAAACGATAAAAAATGCATATAGTAATTTTTTATTTATTAGTAAAAAACAAACTTGGTTTCAAATTATTTGATCTTGATAGGTTGACCGTCAATATTCTGATCACGTGAATGTAAAGAATAACTTATTGCAGGGAATATTGAGTTCAACATTTAATCTTTATTTGGGAGTTGAATTTTTGAAGGGTTTTATAATGGAAGACTAGGTCTATAAGTGTTGATATTTTTAAAAACTTTTAAAAAAATATGATTTTATATGATAATGTAGTTTTTTTTTTTATTTTAAATAAAGAGATATAGAAACAACCCTACAAAACCTTTTCCTCCAAAAACTACCTCCAAATCCAAAAACAGTAAACAAACAATTATCAATGCCTTAAACTCATCTTATGATTAGAGGTGTCAATTTAAGGGGTCAATTAATTTGGGCCCTAAGCCCCTATAAAAAGAGGGCCTAAAATAATTTTAAAATAGTAAGCCCTCAAATACATAGGGCCTAATATTAGAAGACCCCAAAATTTGAAAAAGGGCTATAAGGCCCCAAATAAAATAAAAAAACTTAATTTAAAAAAATAGAATAAAATCAAAAAAATAAATAACTTAAAATAAAAAATTTTAAAAATATGTTTAAAATTTTCAAAAAAAAAAAAACTTGTTAAATTAGTTTTTTTAAAAAAATTTAACAAAAAATAAATTAAAAATTCATTTAAAAAATTCCAGCCTTATCACATGCTTAAAGGTACTGCTGATGTGCAGGTTCCACCATACCCCTCTCCTGTTAGTATTCAATATTCTCTAATTTAATAACTTGGTAAGCAAGGTTGGCAGTAGGTGCTAAATGCTAACATTGTTGTGTTGTTTTAATTGATTTGGATTTGGATTTATGTTTCTTCAAAATTAGTTTTTCTTTGATATAAATAAAGATTACACAATTGTTTTGTTTTGTTTTGGATAAAGTTAGCTTGAGTATATTAATAATCAAATTTTATGTACAAAAATGCATGAGTATGATAGACTTCGTGCGTGTATGATCACAAGAGTGTTTATGGTCTAATTATGTGAGATTATGAATGAATCTCCAACTCTTGGGCTGGAATATTAATAATATTAATAGGTGGCTTCACGGTGCAGGGGAAGCTTTGCTGAACGGAAAGAGATAGAGTCTTGTGCTATTATGCTACAGGAAATGAAGTTTCTATTAGTTTTTGGATTAAAATAAGGCCCCTTCAATAGGGCAAAAAAAATGCATTATATAAAGGGCCTAAAATTTTAGGGCCCAATATAAATCTAAAAAATTTGAGGCTCAATATAATAGGGCTTTAATGGGATCAAATAATTAAGACTTTTAATTATAGGAGTTCTATTGATTTTGTCATTTCAACATTGATCAATTGAAAGAATGTGAATGACTCTTAAATCCTACTATTTAAAGACGGTGATGTCAACTGTCATCATAGTTTTGGCGTGATTTTTAAGCATTTGACTTAATATATTAGTCTTTAAATTATCAATTATGAAAACGTTGATCCTAATATTATTTTTTTCCGTAATTTAAGACTTAGCCTTAAAAATGGTAAAAGATAGGAATGCACTAGCTTTTGCACGCGATTCAGAAGAAAATACAGCTCTGCATGTCTTGTCTCAAAATCAAACATCCATGGATTCTTGTTGTCATGATCCAGAACATGATGATAGTTCCAGAATGATCAATCCTGGTAAATAGATACAATTCCATTTGATTTTATTAATATTTTTTTACAATTCTTTAATGAATTTTATGTCGATTAATAAAGTTTTTTGTTGCAGACGTGAGAAAAGCTGTGGTTTTCCAATTGGTTAAATTTCTCTGGACTACTATTCTTGATAAACACAAAAACTCGAAGGATGAGTTAAAAAAAATAAGAAATGAACCTTCTAAACTAATATTTGATGCTGCAAAAGTTGGAAATTTTGAGTTGTTATCAGAGCTTGTTAGTGGTTATCCTAATTTGATATGGGATGTGGATAGCGAAAATAGAACTATATTACACTTTGCTGTTTTGCATCGCCATTCCAGTTTCTTCCACCTTGTAAATAAAATAGGAAAAATAAAAGGTGCCATCGGGGAATATAAAGATAAACATGGAAACACTATATTGCACTTGGCTGCAAAATTAGCACCAAAAGGTCAACTTGACTGGGTTTCTGGAGAAGCTTTTCAAATGCGTCTCGAGTTGTTATGGTTTGAGGTACAATTCCTTTTTCTTGTTTCTTTTATTTTTCATAAAGTACTAGATGGTTGTGAACTTTAACTGTTTTATTTAATTATAAAAAAATAAACTCTAGCTTCCTAAAATATTTTGGTGGGATAATTAATTTGGCTTAATACCAATTTATTACTATAACACTTTATGACAATGATTAAATATTTTTTTTATAAATAGGTGGATGTTTTTAATTTGATATATATGTATTATATGTAATAACTTAATATTGCTCAATATGAAGTAAATTTGTACAATTAAGTCGATTTCACCTAAACTAAACAAATTAATGAAAAAATTTGAGTTTGATGTGAGAAGACAGTATTCACATTCATGTCCTATGTATAAATAAAAATTTATATTATAGGTGAAATCCAAGACATGTAGAAGCTCATTTTTCCAACTTTGAGAGTTGTATATAACTAACTACTATAACAAAGTAAGATTAGCCATTTAATACACAGGGATCATCAATTATACATGATATAGTACATCTAACTAAGATATACATAGTTTAGATGGACAAGGGTTTGTGATTCTTAGGATAACTAAAAATGAAAGTACAAAATGTTAATGCTTAAGAATCTTTATTCTTTATAGCCAAATTTACTGTTTTATGTAAATTATATCCTATTCTACTACATAAATTAAACACAAACATATTTTTACATATCTAATTTACTACATTGTCATATGATAGAAAGTAAAACAGGTAATGATGCCAGCACAAATAAAGTTGAGAAATTCAGAAGACCTCACTGCACAAGAACTATTTTCAAAGGAGCATAATAATCTAAGGGAAAGTGGAGAGGAGTGGATGAAAAAAACTGCCGAGTCTTGTACGCTAATTTCAACTGTCATTGCTACTGGAGTTTTCACTGCTGCAACTAGTTTACCAGGAGGAACTAATGATGACACGGGAAAACCAAACTATTTATCTAACACATCATTTTTGGTGTTTGCATTATCAGATGCATTGGCACTCATCTCATCTTCAACGGCAATATTGATCTTCTTGTCTATTCTTGTCTCACGCTATAGAGAGTATGATTTTAATAAATCATTGCCTTTAAAGCTAATATTTGGATTGATCACATTATTCATCTCTATCGCAAGCATGATGGTAGCATTTAGCAGTGCCTTCTTCATTATATACTATCATGGTTTAAAGTGGGTTCCTAGTTCCATTGCAATACTTTCTTCCATCCCGATACTTTTGTACATATGTTTGCAGTTTTCACTATTTTTAGATATTATTTACCCAAGCTACTATTGGAGGAAGATATCTATGTCTGGTAAAAACATGCTTGATGTACTCAAGAAGTAAAGGATCATTATTGTAAGGAAAATGCTTACGGTAAAAGACAAGTTTGACAACAAAAAATGCAAGAATCTTATTTTTTGGATGGTGTCAATTGAAATTTGAAGCATCTAAATGATTTTCATTTTTTGTGTGGTGGTGAGTGTTTTCATTCTACATTTTGGCTTATGTAACCTTGGATTTGCATTCCTCTCTCCCCGTCTATAAATCATTAGTAACAAACATCATTACTCTCGTTGTAATATGTACTGAATTTATTTCTATAAATTGTTGATTTAAGTTATAATATTGAAATTGTTCCTTTTTTAGTCATATTTGTTTGATAATTCATATCATGATATTACCCTTAGTTCAGTAGATAATATCACTCTCTAATGTATTGAGAAATGATGTTAGTGACGAAAGATTACTCATAACTAGTTCAATGAAAAAGTATACCTATCTAAAAAGTAAAAAAAGTATAAATATTAATGATTTCCTGATTTTTAAATAAGACTTTAATATGGGGCACTTATATATTTTCGAATCCCTCCAAATTTTGAAAATAACTATTTTCCTTTATTGGAACCTGTTGCGGTTTGGGAAAAAGAAATGATGGGACACTGATGATAATCGTCTTGAATGAGGGCTTTGATCTGCTTTACAACTGCAAGGAGTGGACCTGCATGGTTAACACTCCAACGCTCATGCAACGTCAATATTAAAAAAGAGTTAAGTAAAATTAGAGACCAGAGATTGTGTACTTTCTAAGAGAATTTGAATTGTTTTATATGATGAGTTGAGTATAGTGGGCTTGAGACGGATTGGCCCTTGGCCCATTGGGTTTTTGGTCGGTCATTGAGGGAGAAGGGGTTAGTCTTGCATACCATTGGTGTATTCCTTTTCCACCTTCAGTATAAGTTGTTGTGTCTTTTGTATCTACATCTTCAGTAAAAGACGATGTTTTGATTCTTTCCTACCTTCAGTAAAAGTTGGTAGTCCACCTTCAGTAAAAGTCGATGCATCTTTTGTATCTACATCTTCAATAAAAGTAGATGTTTAGATCCTTTCCAACCTTCAGTAAAAGATGGTAGTCCACCTTCAGTAAAACTTTGTGCATCTTTTGTATCTACAGTAAAAAGTCGATGTTTAGATCCTTTCCTACCTTCAATAAAAGCTGGTAGTCCACCTTTAGTAAAAGTCGGTGCATCTTTTGTATCTACTGTAAAAGTCGATGTTTAGATCCTTTCCTGCCTTCAATAAAAGCTAGTAGTCCACCTTCAGTAAAATTCGGTGCATCTTTTGTATCTTCATCTTCATTTAAAGTTGATGTTTAGATCATTTCCTACCTTCAGTAAAAGTCGGTAGTCCACCGCCAGTAAAAGTTTGTGTATTATTCCATCTCTAGTGAAAGATGATGCTTTAACCTTTTTGGTGCAAAATATTTTTCCCAATAAAGTATCTTTTCCCAGCAAAGTCTTGTTTTCCCCAATGGAGTTCTTCCCACAAGACATTTGTCTTCCACGGTCGATTTCTTTCTTCTTACTGGTGATGTTAGGTTTCCTAATATTTCACAATCATGACTAATGCATTCATTAGCATTGCATTACATCTTAGGTTAAAAAATTTTGTGTTTTATATTTAAGTCTCTTCAATCGCTTCGAAACAAAGATTTCCAATCATCGTTTCATTTGCATCTTTTGACCCTAAGATCATAATCCCAATTTTTCACAATCCCAATATTTCACAATCCAAATATTTCACAATCCTAATTTTTTGTATCTACATCTTTTGACAATCCCAATATTTCACAATCCCAATTTTTGACCCTAAGATCATACATCATTTGCATCTTAATCATTAATCAACAACTTCATCTTAAAGCTTTATTTTTGGTATTATGCTCACCTCATCACTGAGGGGAACCATCAAGCACCAATGTTTGTTTTGCTTGAATATGTTATACTAACCAAAATACCAAAAAATTTGCTTAATTTCTTTTGTATGTTTGTGTTTTGTAGGTATCAAGCCAAAGCATCCATTAAACAAGGCATCTTCAAAAATTCTGACAGGGGAAATCGATTTCCCTTTGGATGAAATCGATTTCCATAGTGCCAGATTCTCACCTTTTCACAGTGGAAATCGATTTTCCTCCTGGGTAAATCGATTTCATGCCGCAAATTTAGGCCAAAAAGGAACAATTCTCAAGCTTAGTGATATTTGACACCATTTTTTGGGAGAATATTCTTGATCTCATAATTTCATGCCTCATCATAATTAAATCCTATCATACACCCTCATTTGATGACATGTGCACCACTTGATCATTTCTTGGATCACTTTTTATTATTACCAGCATTCCACATCATTTCCATAATTAATTTCTTTGATAAACCTCATTTAAATCCCATTTCTTACCAATTAAATTCAAATTAATCTCCAAGGGACAATTACCAATTTGCCACTACCCTCACTTCCAATTCTATAAATAGAGGCCTCCTCTCCTTCAATTCACAAGCTTTTGATAGCCAAACTCACCTTGCAAAAATTTCTCTAGAAGCTTTTGAGAGCCAAAATCACTCTTGTAAATTCTCTTCCCAACCTTTCCGAAATCACTCAAAGCTCTCCCTCTCCAAAAAAGTTAGTGAGATTCACATTGAATCTTACTATTCTTTGAGCTAAACTTACATCCAAACACATTTTCTTCATCGAATCTTGGTAGATCAAGGCTTGTTGGTGTTTGTTCTTGGAGAAGTTGATTTCAATTGGTAATTTCTAGATCCACTTCCTTCCTTCAAGATGTGATCCTTTGTTGATTATGTGTGTTACATCTATGGTGTAATTTTGGTGCTATTTGATGGTATTTTTCGTGCACAATTGTATCCAAGATCATAAGGTGTGTGGTTTTATGTTTAAACAAGTTTTCTCCCTTTAGAAAATGCACTATTTTTCTGAAAAATGCACTGATGAAATCGATTTCCCTCTGGATGAAATCAATTTCATGATGTTGTTTTGCGCAGTTTTTGAAAAATGCAGTTGATGAAATTGATTTCCCTCTGAATGAAATCGATTTCATGCTGACAAAATCCTGTTTTTTGCCTTTTTAAACTTAATTTTGATGATTCCTCTTCTCCTACTCCCTTCTTTTGATGTTTACTTTGAATTGCATGTTTAGAGGTCTTATTCGTCTTCAAATTCAATGGAATTAGGGTGTTGATGTGATGAAAATCCTAATTCACAATATTAAGCGATTGAACTCGAAGATGGAAAGAACCTTTAACGTAATTCCATCTTTTCTTTTCTTTTATTTTGATCGATGAAAATCTTCGAGATATCATTGGAATTCTTTTGAGTTCTTGATGAAGATGAGACCGTTACCTCTTTTCTTTTTGTGCGGCATCGCTTTTGGAAAACGATCTACATATTGTTTCTCTAAAGAGTCATCCCGTATGTATCAATCATGAGAGACCTTTAAAGAGAGGAATTAGTCCTCATGACACAAGACTATCTAGTCAAAATATCCAAACAAGCTCCAAGAGAAGTAAACACTTCAAACAAAAGCTCAAAATAATTCCTACTTAATGAATATCATGAACAAATAAGGTTTTGTGTAATTTGTGTGTTTTACTGGGTTTAATGCTTGATGAATATGATGAACAATGTTCTTCTTTTTTTCTTTCTTACAATCTGAAGGGTTTTTTGGATAGGGAAGATGATGAAGATGATTGTTGTTTCTGAGAATTCTAGGGTTTCTCTGTGTTGTACTCACCAACTGTGTATTTTGCTAATTGTGAACAGTGCTCTCCCCTTTGGGAATTGTGCAATGATTGTTTTTATACCCATAGAATTAGGGTTTGATGTGTTAACAGGCCTTTCTGAATTCTATATTGGGCTTAACCAAGCTTGATTTTCTGATTTTTGTGTGAACTGTGATTTTATCTATAACTGCACTATAACTTTGATGTGTTACTATGATGAAGCTCTTTTATTGAACTGTTATGCAGAATCTGTCCCTTTGTTTTTTACTATGAACTAAGAATTCATTTTTTGTGATTTGTAGTAAAAAACTGAATTTGGATCCATGATTTGGAATTCTAAAAATGTATGAGGCCTTGAATATTGCAAGCATGATTTGAATCAATCCCCTAAATATTTTGATTCCTTCACACAAACCCTAATGATGAACCACTTTAAGAAATTCTTTGTTATGTTTTTATTTTGTGGATTCTAGCCCGTTCATTTCTTTCAAGTACTTGATGATTGGTGAGTTTGGAGGAAGGAAATGGAATGAAGATGGACATAGGAAAAATATTGATTTTTGTGTATTTTGTAAATGAACTTTTGGATAGATGTATGAACTTTGGATTTTACGTGAATGTGATTCTCTTTTAAATCAAATTTGAATTTCTCTTTTTCCTCCATTTCACTTGAATCACAACGTTGAGTTCAACAAGAAACCAATCAATTTCTTCAATTGAACATGAATGAATACCAATCCAATGATAATTCCAAATCAATTTCAATCCTTAATGAACACAAACAATTCTACGTGCAACTTCAATGTACCCCTAATTCGATTCAATTAAACTAGCAATAATAAGATTGCCTCGATCAAGATTGAGCCCACAAATTCATATCTCGCGCCATGGCCCAAATCTTTAACGATTCAATCCACTAACAACTTACATTTAAAAGACAAAGCTAATACCCTTGATGAATTAATAAGTCCATGAATCAACCCCAATTCCACATTTCAATGCATACAGAAGAACCAGTCGACACAATCTTATATGAAGTAGGAAACTCAAAGATTTAGAGAAACCCTAACACTCGAAACCCTTGATCCCATGTTACATTTATTGATGAATGAATGCCATATGCAAATGATCTAACAGAAAGTATGCAAATGAAATGCAAAGCCTAAGCCAGATAAAACTAGAATCAGGAGGGCAAATTTTGGGGTGCAACAGACACGGGCGCCCGCGTCAGCTTCTGTCAGCTTAAATTTTGTTTTTTTTGGTCCCATGCCTCCTGATAGGCCCGTGTCAGCCCTTGACTTTAGAATTATGCTTTGAGGTTCTCATCAAAGTTATAGCCCTTTTTATTAGCAAAATTTTGCCGCTAGAACCACGTCATTCCGAGTTACAAAGCTCTAGTTATGATCAAAATATTACACGCTTGTCACGATGAGAAACATGCTGAAAATTTCCAAATCCCACACTTGCTGACACGTGCCTTTTCAGCCCTGTGACTTTCATCTCTTTTGCATTTTCTTGGCCACGCATCATCCTAACATGGCCAGTGCCAAGTTACCTCCGGTAGCATGATTTTTCACTTCCTTAAAAACTCCGCTTGTTGTACCTTTTCACATTGATTTGTCTCGATTTATTCCTTTGAGCCTGCAAACTGTACAATACACAAACAAAGCATAAAATTTAGAAGAATGAAGTAAAATTCTTGACAATATAAAGCAAAGATGACGAAAATAAACGGTAAATAAACATGTAAAAACCACTGATCAGTACTGTACATCTGTTCGTATGGAAGCAGTGCTCCCCATTGTGGTTGAGATTCCATCGTTGAGGGTTTTAAGGGAACCCAAATTATCTAAGGCAAAATGGTGTCAGAGCAGGTTTGATCAATTGAAATTTGATAGAAGAAAAGAGAATGACGGATTTATGCCATGGTCAGTTGTAGCAGAAAAGAATGAGGCGAGCTTTTGATAAGAAGGTTCAACCTCGTGTATTCAGAGAAGGTGAGATCATGCTCAAAAGGATGTTGTCTTTCACCTCTAATTCAAGAGGCAAGTGGACTCCTAATTTTGATGGACCGTATGTTGTTCAGAAATCCTTCTCGGGAGGTGCATCAATTCTTGCAACTATGGATGGAGAGAAGCTCCCACGTCCTGTGAATGGTGATGTAGTAAAGAAATACTTCGCCCAAAAATAATAAAAGAACAGCTCGCTAAGATGAAAACCCGAAATGGCAGCTTAGGCAAAAAGGAGCGTCTCGGCTTAATTCTTTCCAAGCCGTCAAAATTTTGTTGTGACAACTATTGGCTCATTTTTTTGCAGATGATACCTCGAGTGTTTTGCTTGAGACATGCTTGAATGTACTACTGTTGTATTCTGTCTATACTGAGACGATTATTGAGCTAGTTTTGGAAGCATATACATCATTATCATGCATAAAAAAAAGTCATACATTCATTTTGCCGTCGGGGAAAGTTTACTTTCACATGAGTCTCCTTTCACATAGAGAATCTCTAGGCAGAAAAGTGTTCACTTCCTTTTAATTCCCCACTGAATTTGTTCATCAAGGATGATCTATTTTTCAGTACTTCTGTTCGAACCTATTCATGAACTGAAAAATCTAGTGAGCTATGCCCTCACTCGATCAAGTCTTATTTGACAGTTTCATTCTAGTTGTTCGTGGATTAAATTTCAGTTGTGGATGACTCTTGTTGAAATTGTGCACTTGTGTTTGCAACCTTGATCTTTGAAAAACAAAGTTTGTTGATATACCTTTGTTTTCTTTCCTACCTTCAGTAAAAGCTGGGAGTTCAGCTTTAGTAAAAGTCGGTGCATCTTTTATATCTACATCTTCAGTAAAAGTAGATGTTTAAATCTTCTCTACCTTCAGTAAAAGCTGGTAGTTCACCTTCAGTAAAAGTCGGTGCATATTTTGTATCTACATCTTCAGTAAAAGTCAATGTTTAGATCTTTTCCTACCTTCAGTAAAAGTCAGTAGTCCAACTAAAGTAAAAGTTGGAGTATTCCTTTTCTACCTTCAGTAAAAGTCGGTAGTCCACCTTCAGTAAAATTTGGTGAATCTTTTGTATCTACATCTTCAGTAAAAGTCGATGTTTAAATCTTTCCTACCTTCACTAAAAGTTGGTAGTCCACCTTCAGTAAAAGTTGGTGTATTCCTTTTCCACCTTCAGTAAAAGTTGGTGTGTCTTTTTGATCGGCCACCATTTTACACTCAATTTTATCATGAATTCGACACACGATCGTCATGTTTGGTAACACTTTGTGTCTGTTTTCAAATGTTTTCTTTATTTTATCTAGTTGTAGTTTATTTGTTTGAAAATTTGTTTTTGTGCCGTTTTCATTGTCAATTAGGTGCTTTTGATCTCGTTTGGTAATGGTTTCAGGTTAGCTTTGGATTGAAGGAAGATCGCATGTCCAAGAGGTGGGCAAAAAGGAAGCAAGAAGCAAAAAGGAGCAAGGAGGCAGAGGCGGACACGGTCTGACCGTGTCGCCTGACACGGCCGTGTCAGGCCTCTTGAAGAACTGTACTCCAAAGACCAGAAGCTGACACGGTCTGCCCGTGTCAAGTGACACGGCCGTGTCAGCTGTGCGGACATAATTTCTGATTTTTTTGTTTTTACAATTTTAAAGTTCCGGGGGCAGTTTGGGTATTCCGGCTGAGATCTGAAAACCTAGAGGGATTAAAAGAGGATTGAGAGACAAGGAGAAGACACTTTTGATCGTACAATATAATTCCAAAAGAGGGCAAGATAGCTTTATCAAGGTTTTGGAAGACGAAGAGATTCACCTGTGGACACCATTGAAGATCAGAGTTCTCCTAATTTTTGTAATTTCTAAACTTTTTAATTTTGTTTTCTTGAATATTATGAGAGGCTAAACCCCCCAATGCCAGGGGGTGTCCCTGATTTGAATTGTAACGACTCTGAATATCGTATTTCGTTAATCAAGTATTCGTATTTTGCAATTTGATTGTTTAATGTTTTTAATGCTCTCTTTGTCGAAAAAACAAGATTGGTCTACGGTTAACAATCTGTAGGACTACGATTGTTAAGGTTTTAAAAAATTAAATCTTGTAGTATCACCTAGGACTAGGGATACCGTAAGGTTATTTGAATATTCTTGATTACTTACATCTCTGGTTTACAAACCTTTGTTTCTAAGGACTTAGGCATTAGGATTGCAAACCAAAAGGTTTTCACTAAGGACTTTGGAAAACACCCTTAAGGACAAATAGTTGCATTATATGAACTTGTTAAAGAGATCTTTTTACAGAGTCATTATAAGGCTGATCATACACCTACCTTGGCATTACTCCAAATTTATATCAAAAGCTCAACTTTAATTTCAGTTTTTATATAGTGTTTTAATCTATTTTGTTAATCATTTAAAACAACACCCATATGTGTTTTTGTTTAGTTGACTTCATATAATAACTTATATTTCCTACGCAATCCTTGTGATCGATACTTGGGGTAAAACCCATTATAACTACACCGTGAAAATAGTACACTTGTTATTTTTCCGATCAAGTTTTTGGCGCCGTTGCCGAGGATTGCCAAAATATAAGTTATTATTCAGTCAATTAAAATTTTATTGCTCTGCAATTAAAATTTTATTTCCTTTGCAAATTTTAATTTTTATTTATTTATTTATTTTTATTGTTTACTCTCAACTAATAATTGTCTAATCTTGTATGCGAGGTAAGGCCTCAGCTGAACTTCTTTTTGACGCAAAACCCGAAAGATTATTGCGAGCACGACTCCGAGAAGTTAAGCGGAAAAGACTGGCATCGAAAGAAGAATCACCTGTAGTTTCAGAATCAGAAGACGAAGAAGTACTATCTATTCAGTCCGAGCAGTCAGATTCTGAGCCTGAAACTATGGCCGCTGATCCACCTCCTCCAGAGAGACTTTTAGGTGATTATGGAAGGGCCAATGCACCGCTTGGAAGAATGACCATAGTAAATCAACCGGTTAACATGGCACACTTCCAACTACATCCTTCCACTATCCGTCAGTTAGAAAGCAGGCCCTTTGCTGGAAGAATCAATGAAGATGCATATAAGCATTTACAGAGATTCCTCACCACAACAACATCATTGAAGATAGAGGGCCATTCCGAAGAAGCAAAAAGACTCGTGATGTTTCCTTTTACTTTATCCGAAGATGCGGAAGAGTGGTTTTACTCACTTCCAGCTGGAAGTATCACCACATGGCAACAGATGGAAACCGCCTTTCTTAACGAGTACTTCCCCGCATCAGTTTTCATTCGAAAAAGATATGATATTGTAAATTTCAAGCAGAAAGAAGGGGAATCGTTGGGAGATGCATACAAAAGGTTTAAGAGATGCTTGGTTGCATGTCTTACTCATAATATGGACCCAACAGAGCAAATGCAGACTTTTGTTAATGGTCTACGAGTCAATACAAAACAACTGATAGACACAGCAGCCGGTGGCTCAACTAATTTTTCAACAGCCACTGGTATCAAGAGAATCATAGAAGCTATTGCCGCTAATGAGCACATTGAGTTATATGACCGTGCAATGAGCCAACCGGAAGGTAAAATTGATTTGAAGCTTGCCAATCAGGTGGTTAAAATGGAAGAACAAATTGCAGCTGAAGTAGAAAGAAGATTGAAGAAGATGAATCTTGGTGAACAGAAGGTAGCACAAGTTGAGCAAGCCGCCTCAGTTGTATGTGAAATATGTAGTGGACTGCATTTTGCCATGCATTGTGTGGCAACGCAAGAACAGGTGGAACAGATTCATATGTTAAGGCAAAATAATCCATACGCCAATACATATAATCCAGGTTGGAAAAATCATCCTAATTTCGCATGGAAGGATTAACAAGGAAACTTTCAAAAGCAGGGACCAACCCAACTTCAATATCCAGCTCAGTCACAACAATATAGACCTCCCCAACAACAACTTCCATACCAGCAACAATTTCAACACCACCCGCAACAGTTCCAATCTCAAGCACCTCAACAATTTCAACAACAGGCACCGAAGAAGGCAGAATGGGAGATAGCTATTGAAAAAATGGAAGCTCAAAATTCTCAATTTCAGGAAGAAACTAGGAGCAGCCTGAGGAACACAGGGGCCTCTATCAAAAATCTGGAAATCCAAATGAGTCAGATTGCACAACAAATGACTAACTCTCAACCACAGGGTGCTCTACCTAGTGCTACAGTTACGAATCCCAGAGACAATAATCATGTGAACGCCGTAACTACCAGAAGCAATAATTCCAATGACACACCTGAGAAGAATTCTGATGAAGAAGATATGTTGATTGAAGTGGATGTAGAGATTAAAGAGAATGAGGGTGCAAGTAAAGAGGTCACAGGGGAAAAAGGGGTGGTAAAAGAAAAAGTAGTTGCACCTAGACCGGCGGTTAAACTTCCGTTCCCCACAAGAAACAAGAAGAAAGAACAACATCAGAAAATTTTTGAGAAGTTCTTGGAGATGTTCAAGAAACTTGAGCTGAACATTCCCTTCTTAGAGGCACTTGAGAAAATGCCAACCTATGCAAAGTTCATGAAAGATATTATCTCAAAGAAGCGGACCATCGAGAGTGATCCGATTATTCTAACTGAAACTTGTAGTGCTATTTTGCAGGGCATGAAGATTCCGGTTAAAAAGAAAGATTGAGGTTCAGTGACTATTCCATGCACCATCGGTGATAGGTCTTTCAAGAAAGCTCTTATTGATTTGGGAGCAAGTGTAAGTCTTATGCCATTATCCATCTACAAAATATTGGGGATAGGTAAAGTACAAGATACACGAATGACACTTCAGTTTGCTGACCAATCGGTGAAAAGACCGTACGGAGTGGTAGAAGATGTGTTGGTAAAAATCGACAAGTTCGTATTCCCTGTAGATTTTGTTATTCTAGAGATGCCCGAAGATGAAGAGATACCAATCATTTTGGGGAGACCATTTTTAGAGACCGGGAGATGCTTGATCGACATAGAGGAAGGTACAATGACCTTGAAAGTTTATGATGAGGAACTAAAGATTTATGTGGGAAACACCATGAAGTACAAAGATGACATTGCCACAAGTCAACACATTGAGGTAATTGATCAAATTTGTGATGAAGGAAATTCTTTGACAACACAACAGTTACCGTTGGAAAGAGTTTTGAGTTTATCAATCTTTAAAGAAGAGGAGGTAGTTGATGAAAAAGATCGGGAAATTTTAGCCAAGATGGAAACAATACCATTGGTAAAAAATCCTCGCCACAACCGATGGGAGGAACTAAGGCAACCGTTAGTGGATGGAAGTAAAAATGAACCAAAGAAGGGGGCTGAACTAA